>NW_027221752.1:0-37089 GCF_030179915.1 Drosophila takahashii
ATAGTTAATATCTATCGTATGGGTGGCAAACGGAATTAAATTATTTCGATATTTAGACGTCGTGGCCAAAAAACTACTATAGGATGTCAGTGGTTGTCCACCAATTAATTATTGAACAAACCATATGAATATCATATGCTGTTGTCAATATAATGTATATCATAATAATAAAAAATAAGGATGGTACAGTAAGTAGTCCCATCTACTATTGAACAAAATATATTATAATTCTACTCCTTTTGTTTCAATAGAACAACATATTAAAATCAAAATATTATCCGTATAAATTTGTTTTCTTAAATGAAATTAAGACTTGGCTACGCGGTTAATATTATAAACCCATGATAATAAAGTGAACAGAGGTCAAGTTTCTATTATATATAGAATAACAAATTGTTTCCGACTTTTATCGTTTAATCTTTGGTGGCAGGTATATATGATAATTTATATTAAATTATTATATCCCCTGTCGTTTTGGGCACAGAGTTCGCTTGCCGGTACAATGTTTTTACAAAAAGCATTATAATAAAATATATTGCAATTTAGTGATCAAAATAATTTCATATGCGCTCGGGTTTATATCATATATTACCAAGAGTTATATGGAAAAGATAAATTTAAATTTATCATCAAAATGCAAATGATTTAACTCAATATTTATATTGTTTAAACAAAAATTGTACATGTGTGGGATACAATAATTATGTATGTTGAACAAAAATGATATTTTTAGAATGAAATATGTATATATAATATAATAAAAACTTATAGAAAGAACAATATATATTGAAAATTGTGTTATAAAAAAGTTGTACTTTTTCTTTACATCAATTATAAACTTGTTATATTAGTGGCGAAACAAGTAAAATTAAAGAACGTATACGAATGCCATATAAAATGGCCGTATTCGAATTAAATAGAATTATTTCACAAAGCAAAAAAAATATTGATTAAAATCAATATTTAAGAAAAACCGAACATATAATATGGAAATAAAATCTATTATATTTATATTACTAATTTCTATTCAAAAAATATGAATGAAATATGAACGAAAACATTATTCTGGTTGATCCTGCCAGTAGTTATATGCTTGTCTCAAAGATTAAGCCATGCATGTCTAAGTACACACGAATTAAAGTGAAACCGCAAAAGGCTCATTATATCAGTTATGGTTCCTTAGATCGTTAACAGTTACTTGGATAACTGTGGTAATTCTAGAGCTAATACATGCAATTAAAACATGAACCTTATGGGACATGTGCTTTTATTAGGCTAAAACCAAGCGATCGCAAGATCGTTATATTGGTTTGAACTCTAGATAACATGCAGATCGTATGGTCTTGTACCGACGACAGATCTTTCAAATGTCTGCCCTATCAACTTTTGATGGTAGTATCTAGGACTACCATGGTTGCAACGGGTAACGGGGAATCAGGGTTCGATTCCGGAGAGGGAGCCTGAGAAACGGCTACCACATCTAAGGAAGGCAGCAGGCGCGTAAATTACCCACTCCCAGCTCGGGGAGGTAGTGACGAAAAATAACAATACAGGACTCATATCCGAGGCCCTGTAATTGGAATGAGTACACTTTAAATCCTTTAACAAGGACCAATTGGAGGGCAAGTCTGGTGCCAGCAGCCGCGGTAATTCCAGCTCCAATAGCGTATATTAAAGTTGTTGCGGTTAAAACGTTCGTAGTTGAACTTGTGCTTCATACGGGTAGTACAACTTACAATTGTGGTTAGTACTATACCTTTATGTATGTAAGCGTATTACCGGTGGAGTTCTTATATGTGTTTAAATACTTGTATTTTTTCATATGTTCCTCCTATTTAAAAACCTGCATTAGTGCTCTTAAACGAGTGTTATTGTGGGCCGGTACAATTACTTTGAACAAATTAGAGTGCTTAAAGCAGGCTTCAAATGCCTGAATATTCTGTGCATGGGATAATGAAATAAGACCTCTGTTCTGCTTTCATTGGTTTTCAGATCAAGAGGTAATGATTAATAGAAGCAGTTTGGGGGCATTAGTATTACGACGCGAGAGGTGAAATTCTTGGACCGTCGTAAGACTAACTTAAGCGAAAGCATTTGCCAAAGATGTTTTCATTAATCAAGAACGAAAGTTAGAGGTTCGAAGGCGATCAGATACCGCCCTAGTTCTAACCATAAACGATGCCAGCTAGCAATTGGGTGTAGCTACTTTTATGGCTCTCTCAGTCGCTTCCCGGGAAACCAAAGCTTTTGGGCTCCGGGGGAAGTATGGTTGCAAAGCTGAAACTTAAAGGAATTGACGGAAGGGCACCACCAGGAGTGGAGCCTGCGGCTTAATTTGACTCAACACGGGAAAACTTACCAGGTCCGAACATAAGTGTGTAAGACAGATTGATAGCTCTTTCTCGAATCTATGGGTGGTGGTGCATGGCCGTTCTTAGTTCGTGGAGTGATTTGTCTGGTTAATTCCGATAACGAACGAGACTCAAATATATTAAATAGATATCTTCAGGATTATGGTGTTGAAGCTTATATAGCCTTCATTCATGGTGGCAGTAAAATGTTTATTGTGTTTGAATGTGTTTATATAAGTGGAGCCGTACCTGTTGGTTTGTCCCATTATAAGGACACTAGCTTCTTAAATGGACAAATTGCGTCTAGCAATAATGAGATTGAGCAATAACAGGTCTGTGATGCCCTTAGATGTCCTGGGCTGCACGCGCGCTACAATGAAAGTATCAACGTGTATTTCCTAGACCGAGAGGTCCGGGTAAACCGCTGAACCACTTTCATGCTTGGGATTGTGAACTGAAACTGTTCACATGAACTTGGAATTCCCAGTAAGTGTGAGTCATTAACTCGCATTGATTACGTCCCTGCCCTTTGTACACACCGCCCGTCGCTACTACCGATTGAATTATTTAGTGAGGTCTCCGGACGTGATCACTGTGACGCCTTGTGTGTTACGGTTGTTTCGCAAAAGTTGACCGAACTTGATTATTTAGAGGAAGTAAAAGTCGTAACAAGGTTTCCGTAGGTGAACCTGCGGAAGGATCATTATTGTATAATATCCTTACCGTTAATAAAAAAATTTGTTAATACAAATTTAATACAAATTACCAAATATATATATATATACATAATAATTATAATAATAATTATACCAAAAATATGATCTTAAAAGTAAAAGATCAAATAAATTTCGAACAAGCAAATCGAAATATTGTAATAATATAATATTATTACAAATAAATTAAATAGAAACAAACATAAAATTCGAACAAGCAAATCGAATTATTAATATAATAAAATATATTTTATATATTTATTATAAACTTTTGTGTGTATATGGACCATAATATACACGCGTTGCGAGATGTATTGGCCAACTAATTTGATGATGATCATACATTGGATAATGCAACAACCTAAAATATACAATGTTGTACCTGGTTTCAGGTTAATGTTTTATATAAAATTATCAATATATATTAACAAACAAATGCCATTACAAATAATACTTTGATATATATTGTTTATATAAAACTAAGACATTTCGCAGCATTTATTTTAGGTATATAAATACATTTATTGAAGGAATTGATATATGCCAGTAAAATGGTGTATTTTTAATTTCTTTCAATAAAAACATATTTGACCAAATTTAAAACCAATATTATAAAACTCTAAGCGGTGGATCACTCGGCTCATGGGTCGATGAAGAACGCAGCAAACTGTGCGTCATCGTGTGAACTGCAGGACACATGAACATCGACATTTTGAACGCATATCGCAGTCCATGCTGTTATGTACTTTAATTAATTTTATAGTGCTGCTTGGACTACATATGGTTGAGGGTTGTAAGACTATGCTAATTAAGTTGTTTATACAAATTTTATAATAAAATTTTATAAGCATATGGTATATTATTGGATAAAAATAATTTAATTATTTTATTCATAATATTAACAAATATATGAAAAACATTATCTCACAATAGTAATTAAACTTTGAGAAAAACGAAGAGGAATATTTTCTTTTTCAATCAAATAATACTGAGAAATGTCTAGCATAAAATATTATCTAGAATTGTCTCTTATTAATGATTTGAAATATGAAAAACGTTGACAATATTATTATTCTTCGTTAATTCGTTACAAATAAATGCCATTAATATATATATACGTCAGCTTTAAACGAATTTAATAAAATGTTTTATCATTATATATAAAGAATTAATTGCAAATAAAAGTTATATACAACCTCAACTCATATGGGACTACCCCCTGAATTTAAGCATATTAATTAGGGGAGGAAAAGAAACTAACAAGGATTTTCTTAGTAGCGGCGAGCGAAAAGAAATCAGTTCAGCACTAAGTCACTTTGTCTATATGGCAAATGTGAGATGCAGTGTATGGAGCGTCAATATTCTAGTATGAGAAATTAACGATTTAAGTCCTTCTTAAATGAGGCCATTTACCCATAGAGGGTGCCAGGCCCGTATAACGTTAATGATTACTAGATGATGTTTCCAAAGAGTCGTGTTGCTTGATAGTGCAGCACTAAGTGGGTGGTAAACTCCATCTAAAACTAAATATAACCATGAGACCGATAGTAAACAAGTACCGTGAGGGAAAGTTGAAAAGAACTCTGAATAGAGAGTTAAACAGTACGTGAAACTGCTTAGAGGTTAAGCCCGATGAACCTGAATATCCGTTATGGAAAATTCATCATTAAAATTGTAATATTTAAACAATATTATGATAATAGTGTGCATTTTTTCCATATAAGGACATTGTAATCTATTAGCATACCAAATTTATCATAAAATATAACTTATAGTTTATTCAAATTAAATTGCTTGCATTTTAACACAGAATAAATGTTATTAATTTGATAAAGTGCTGATAGATTTATATGAATACAGTGCGTTAATTTTTCGGAATTATATAATGGCATGATTATCATTGATTTTTGTGTTTATTATATGCACTTGTAGGATTAACAATGCGAAAGATTCAGGATACCTTCGGGACCCGTCTTGAAACACGGACCAAGGAGTCTAACATATGTGCAAGTTATTGGGATATAAACCTAATAGCGTAATTAACTTGACTAATAATGGGATTAGTTTTTTAACTATTTATAGCTAATTAACACAATCCCGGGGCGTTCTATATAGTTATGTATAATGATATTTATATTATTTATGCCTCTAACTGGAACGTACCTTGAGCATATATGCTGTGACCCGAAAGATGGTGAACTATACTTGATCAGGTTGAAGTCAGGGGAAACCCTGATGGAAGACCGAAACAGTTCTGACGTGCAAATCGATTGTCAGAATTGAGTATAGGGGCGAAAGACCAATCGAACCATCTAGTAGCTGGTTCCTTCCGAAGTTTCCCTCAGGATAGCTGGTGCATTTTAATATTATATAAAATAATCTTATCTGGTAAAGCGAATGATTAGAGGCCTTAGGGTCGAAACGATCTTAACCTATTCTCAAACTTTAAATGGGTAAGAACCTTAACTTTCTTGATATGAAGTTTAAGGTTATGATATAATGTGCCCAGTGGGCCACTTTTGGTAAGCAGAACTGGCGCTGTGGGATGAACCAAACGTAATGTTACGGTGCCCAAATTAACAACTCATGCAGATACCATGAAAGGCGTTGGTTGCTTAAAACAGCAGGACGGTGATCATGGAAGTCGAAATCCGCTAAGGAGTGTGTAACAACTCACCTGCCGAAGCAACTAGCCCTTAAAATGGATGGCGCTTAAGTTGTATACCTATACATTACCGCTAAAGTAGATGATTTATATTACTTGTGATATAAATTTTGAAACTTTAGTGAGTAGGAAGGTACAATGGTATGCGTAGAAGTGTTTGGCGTAAGCCTGCATGGAGCTGCCATTGGTACAGATCTTGGTGGTAGTAGCAAATAATCGAATGAGACCTTGGAGGACTGAAGTGGAGAAGGGTTTCGTGTGAACAGTGGTTGATCACGAGTTAGTCGGTCCTAAGTTCAAGGCGAAAGCCGAAAATTTTCAAGTAAAACCAAAAACGCAATATATACAAATCAAGCTAATATAATATACTTGAATAATTTTGAACGAAAGGGAATACGGTTCCAATTCCGTAACCTGTTGAGTATCCGTTTGTTATTAAATATGGGACTCGATCTCATCCTGGCAACAGGAACGACCATAAAGAAGCCGTCGAGAGATATCGGAAGAGTTTTCTTTTCTGTTTTATAGCCGTACTACCATGGAAGTCTTTCGCAGAGAGATATGGTAGATGGGCTAGAAGAGCATGACATATACTGTTGTGTCGATATTTTCTCCTCGGACCTTGAAAATTTATGGTGGGGACACGCAAACTTCTCAACAGGCCGTACCAATATCCGCAGCTGGTCTCCAAGGTGAAGAGTCTCTAGTCGATAGAATAATGTAGGTAAGGGAAGTCGGCAAATTAGATCCGTAACTTCGGGATAAGGATTGGCTCTGAAGATTGAGATAGTCGGGCTTGATTGGGAAACAATAACATGGTTTATGTGCTCGTTCTGGGTAAATAGAGTTTCTAGCATTTATGTTAGTTACTTGTTCCCCGGATAGTTAGTTACGTAGCCAATTGTGGAACTTTCTTGCTAAAATTTTTAAGAATACTAATTGGGTCAAACCAATTAGTTCTTATTAATTATAACGATTATCAATTAACAATCAATTCAGAACTGGCACGGACTTGGGGAATCCGACTGTCTAATTAAAACAAAGCATTGTGATGGCCCTAGCGGGTGTTGACACAATGTGATTTCTGCCCAGTGCTCTGAATGTCAAAGTGAAGAAATTCAAGTAAGCGCGGGTCAACGGCGGGAGTAACTATGACTCTCTTAAGGTAGCCAAATGCCTCGTCATCTAATTAGTGACGCGCATGAATGGATTAACGAGATTCCTACTGTCCCTATCTACTCACAGTCGATTTTGGATTGCTCACGGGAGTAGACGTGTTTTTCGTACGCTCCGCGAGGAAATCGAATATCTGCGGTAATACGCTAGCCACGGTGCTGCAAATAGTGTCGAAATTTGTATTTCGCGTGTGCAAATACGTTGTGCGTGTTTTCTGAGTGAAAAAGTGTGCGGACAGTGGGAAATTCGCGTTTTTCCATTCGGGAATTTTCCATCGCACCACGTGCGTGGTGAGAGAGACGCTCTCTTCGAGAGAGGCGTTTGCCTTATTTAGGCACAGACCGCCTGGTAACAGCTGTTGGGTGTGGAACTCGGCTAATAGTGTGTGTCTCCGCTAAGTGGTTCAAGCATCGGAGCATCAGCAAATCAGCTGATCGGGCTACCGGATCAGCGAAAAGAGAAACGGGTGTAAGTCCCAACTTAACTAAATTTTTAGTTAAGGGTTTGGCCGATAGATGGCATCATCTATCACCAAAATGAAGCTTGCCGAGTCGGGAAGCGAGAGTGGCAGCAGTCGCGCGTGTAGCTCAACCCGCGGTGGAAGAGGACGCAAGCGTGGCAAGGGGCACAAGGCGACGCCGAGGG
The DNA here is from genome assembly GCF_030179915.1 of Drosophila takahashii. Lineage (NCBI taxonomy): Eukaryota > Metazoa > Arthropoda > Insecta > Diptera > Drosophilidae > Drosophila > Drosophila takahashii. The sequence goes on from NW_027221752.1 coordinate 7,551, forward strand.
AGGCATCGCGTGCGAAGGTGGTCGCCGTGGGTGGTGCGCAGGACACGCCGGAGCCATTCGAGGAAGAGGACGCACCATCGTCCCTTGAGATGCCGACGCACCCAGCTGCACCGGTAGCTGACGACGAGTCTCAGTCCATCGTCGCTAAACTCGCCGCAATGAAGGCCACCGCGAAGGCTGCTGCGAAAGCCGCTGCGATCGCAGTAGCGAACGCCGCCGGAAATACCACTGGAAATGTCGCCGAGAGTGCCGCCGAAAATGCCGCCGGGAATGCTGCCGCATATGGAGTCACCGCCGTGAAGCCAGCCGCAAATGTCCCTGCAGCTGCCGCTGACAACGCTGCAACGTTTGTTGCCCCAGCACCCGTGCTCTCCATAACGGAGAGGGTGATGAAGGGTAGCGGTGCCATCGCGGGAGTGCTAGCGGATATCCGCATAGCTCACTCGAAGGCACTCGTTTCCTCGGCGACCACCCCGCGGTTGGCAGGGGAAATCCAGGAGACGATAAATCGGTATGAGGAGGTCATCGCTGCCATGATGGTGCAATTTGGAGTGTTGGAAGATCGTGCCAGGAGACAGCCAGCACTGACACCGGTCGCTTCGGTTGCCTCCTACGCAGCCACCGCTGCACGAGGCGCGCACCTCGCGGCGCAACCTGCTGCCCCTGTAGCCGCACCACGAAGCGCCATTCGCGAAACGTGGTCCGCGGTCGTTGCTTGTGACGACCCGGCACTTTCGGGACGACAGATTGCGGACAAAATCCGCAAAGAGGTTGCGCCCGCCCTGGGCGTTAGGGTGCACGAGGTGCGAGAACTCAAGAGGGGCGGCGCGATTATTCGCACGCCATCTCAGGCGGAGATGACAAAGGTCGTCGCATCCGCCAAGTTCGCCGAAGTTGGCCTCAAGGTGTCGCAGAACACCGCCGCGAAGCCCCGGGTGATCGTCCAGGACGTGGACACCACTATCGGGCACGAGGAGTTCATGATGGAGCTGAAGGAGAAGAACTTCGAGGGATGGTCCATGAAGGACTTCCAGAAGGCGGTAGTCCTGGCCACAAAGCCCTGGTCAGCCGAAAACGGCGCCACAATTAATGTGACGCTGGAGGTAAACGACCAGGCGCTGGCCGTTTTGGAAGGCAGAGTGTACGTGAAGTGGTTCTCGTACAGATGCCGTTCACAGGTGCGCACCTACGCATGTCATAGATGCCTAGGTTTCGACCACAAACTGGTCGACTGCCGGAACAAAAATCAGGTCTGCCGCCAGTGCGGACAGGACGACCACGTCGCGGCGCAGTGCAGGAACCCGGTGGACTGCCGAAACTGCCGCCATAAGGGGCTACCCTCAGGGCACTTCATGCTCTCGGGTGGTTGCCCGATCTATGGCGCACTGCTAGCGAGGGTGCAAGCTAGACACTAATATGTTTAGTTTCATCCAAGCGAATTGTGGTAGAGGCCGCTGCGCTTTCATCGAGCTTGCCAAGCGGGTGAGAGATGCTGGCCACCTGTTCGCACTAGTCCAGGAGCCCTACGTGGACGCAGCCCAAAGGATCACTGGACTCCCTGGAGGGATGAGGATCTTCGCCGACAGAAGGAGGAAAGCCGCCATCATAGTGGATGATGCAAGCGCCATCTGCATGCCCATCGAGAGCCTGACGACGGAGTACGGAGTGTGCGTGAGTGTCACGGGAAGATACGGCACTATCTTTCTGGCCTCCGCATACTGCCGGCATAGAGCTGCTCTGGAGCCCTACACCGACTACCTGGATTCGGTCCTGCTGTTAGCCAGCACGACACCGACAATCCTCGGAATAGATGCTAACGCCGTGTCCCCCATGTGGTTCAGTAAATCTCCACCCAACTCTGGAGATAGTCTGCGCCGCGAACGGGGACAGCACTTGACCGAGTGGATCATCGCAAGCGGTGCCTGTGTGCTCAACACAGCCAGCCAGGTGTTCACGTTTGATAATATTCGCTCCAGTAGCGATATCGACGTGACCTTTGCCAACGAAGCAGCGCGAGCATGGGCTATGTTCGAGTGGAGAGTAGACTTCTGGGATCTCAGTGACCACAACATTATCACTGTTGAGGTTACCCCAGATCCCAATAGGGCCGTTGAGAGCCTAGCTCCGGTACCGCAATGGAGACTCTCCAATGTAAGTTGGCGAAGATTCGGTGAAGAATTGAGGAATCGCCGTTGGATGAACGAGTGTCTGCCCTCCGCTCTACCGTACAGGATGTGTGCGACAGAGTGATGGGGCGCAGGATACCTGCAGAAAGGAGAAAAGTAATATGGTGGAATCCTGAACTAAGTACCAAACGCCAAGAGGTCCGGAGACTGAGGCGGAGGCTGCAGGAAGCTCGTCGGAGTGGCACCGATGACGCTGGGCAACTTGCTGCTGGTCTGAGGCTTGCTTCAGCCCAGTACAAGAAGCTTATCCTGACGACAAAGGAGCAAAACTGGCGGGACTTCGTGGGACGGCACAAAGATGATCCATGGGGGCATGTCTACCGAATATGCCGAGGCCGGAAGAAGACAACCGATCTCGGATGTCTTCGGTCGAACGGCGCGCTTGTCGTAAATTGGCTCGACTGCGCAAACGTGCTTCTTCGCAACTTTTTTCCAGTTGCGGAGTCGACTGCACGCGTGGACGTACACCCTGGTGCACCGCCAATTCTCGAATCCTTCGAGGTGGCGACCTGCGTCTCCAGGCTGAAAAGTCGGAGATCTCCGGGTATGGATGGCATCACGGGTGGCATCGTCAAGGAGGTATGGCGTGCCATTCCGGAGCACCTGACGTCGCTGTACTCTCGATGCCTCTCGGAAGGATACTTCCCTGACGAGTGGAAACACCCGAGAGTGATACCGCTGGTAAAGGGGCCCGACAAGGACAGGAGCGATCCTTCGTCCTATCGTGGCATATGCCTTTTGCCAGTGTTCGGAAAGGTGCTCGAAGGACTCATGGTGAATCGACTCAAGGAGGTGCTACCGGATGGATGCAGATGGCAGTTTGGATTTCGGCCTGGACGCTGCGTGGAGGATGCCTGGAGGCATGCCTCAACCACAGTCGCCAACACCACGTCGCGATACGTCCTTGGAATCTTTGTCGATTTCAAGGGAGCATTTGACAATGTGGAGTGGAGCGCAGTACTCAATCGGCTTGTCGACGTCGGCTGTCGTGAGATAAGCTTGTGGAAAAGCTACGTCTCCGGCCGAAGGGCAAGCATCATCAGCAGGTATGAAGCAACCACAGTCTCGGTCACACGGGGCTGCCCGCAAGGGTCCATTAGTGGTCCATTCATTTGGAACCTTCTGATGGATGTGCTGCTTCAGCGCTTAGAGCCACATTGTGCTGTGAGCGCGTATGCAGATGACTTGCTACTTTTCGTCGACGGGAATTCCCGTGCCGATCTGGAGCGAAAAGGCGAGCAGTTGATGAGCATCGTGGGAGCCTGGGGATCTGAAGTTGGAGTGAGTGTGTCCACCAGCAAGACGGCAATCATGTTGCTGAAAGGGAAGCTTTCGCAACAAAGGAGACCGACGGTGCGTTTTGCTGGAACAAGCCTACCGTACGTCATCAAATGCCGGTACCTTGGCATCCTAGTCGGCGAGCGATTGAGCTTTCTACCGCATATCTCGGCACTTCGAGATCGGCTGTCTGGAGTTGTCGCAGGGCTAGCACGGGTGCTTCGAGTCGATTGGGGACTCAGTTCCCGCGCAAAGAGGACCATATATAGGGGACTCATGATGCCATGTGCACTCTTTGGTGCCTCGGTCTGGTACAAGGCGGTGAGTAGAGGTAAATCCCTAAGACTCCTCACCTCGTGCCAGAGGACCATCCTTTTGGGATGCCTACCGGTATGCCGCACAGTGTCCACGGTGGCACTGCAGGTGCTTGCTGGTGCTCCTCCAATGGATCTGGACGCTCATCGGTCTGCTTTGAAGTTCAAACTACGGAAGGAAATCCCCCTGGATACCAACGACTGGCTGCATGGACTGGATATGACCGGGATGAACTGGAAGGACAAGATGGCTCTGCTAGACGAGCGTCTGCTAAATGAGTGGCAACTCAGATGGGATAGCGCGGATCACGGGCATGTGACTCGCGAATTCTTCCCAGAGGCAGCGTTTGTCTACAAGAGGTAAGACTTTGTCTTTACTCTAAAAGCCGGATTCTTACTGACAGGACACGGGTCGCTGAACGCATTCTTGCACGGCAGGACTCTCAGCACCACGACCGCATGCTCATGTGGGGAGGAGGACGAGAGCTGGCTTCACGTATTATGTGAATGCCGGCTGTACAATGAATTGCGTGACCTCGATGCTCTCGGAATTGTTCAGGACCAAGGAAGATGGATCGTCGCGGGAGTAGTAGAGACCCCAGAACGGATGCGTCTCCTAGGAGTCTTCGCGGATGCTGCCTTTTCAAGGCGTAGGACGGATGCAGCGGATGGATGAACCACAGGCGCTGGGCTTAGCCCAATCAACTCCTGCTGTGTGGCTAGCGGCGAAGAATACTACCACAGCTTGTCATAGCTTGTCGTAGGAGGCGACTAATATGACATGGGTGCCCTATCCGAGCTTGTCGGAGCTTCAGGGGTAAGGCCTACCGAGCCTGTAATTTCGGTACCACGGGTTGAGCAGCTGTCCAAGGCTGCTCATTGAGGTTGGCCCCCATGTGGGAGTATCGTGGTGGCTGTGGTTGATACCCATATGCGGGTAGAGCCTTCGGGTTCGACGTGGAGTTGCGTCATACAACTCGGGTGCTGTGACCCAAAGATCAGTAGGGATTTAGATAGATCCCGCTCCTCAGCAAGGGGGAATGCTTGCCCGACAAGTAAGCATTCGAATTGCTACCGGGGTGGTTGCTATGTACATAGCTATAGCTTCTAGTCCGGGGCGTTGGTCTGGCGCTTAACCTAGACACATTGCACTATACACTCACTTGTGGGTGTATAAGAGTGCCGTGGTTGTAATCCCTTCAGTGTGGAACACGCCACGTTAAATAAGCTTCGGAGGGATCCGATAGACACCTGTCCCTATCTACTATCTAGCGAAACCACAGCCAAGGGAACGGGCTTGGAATAATTAGCGGGGAAAGAAGACCCTTTTGAGCTTGACTCTAATCTGGCAGTGTAAGGAGACATAAGAGGTGTAGAATAAGTGGGAGATATTAGACTTCGGTTTGGTATCGTCAATGAAATACCACTACTCTTATTGTTTCCTTACTTACTTGATTAAATGGAACGTGTATCATTTCCTAGCCATTATACGGATATATTTATTATATCTTATGGTATTGGGTTTTGATGCAAGCTTCTTGATCAAAGTATCACGAGTTTGTTATATAATCGCAAACAAATTCTTTAATAAAACGGTGCATTTATGTATTTTTGATTTGAAAATTTGGTATAACTCCAATTACTCAGGTATGATCCAATTCAAGGACATTGCCAGGTAGGGAGTTTGACTGGGGCGGTACATCTCTCAAATAATAACGGAGGTGTCCCAAGGCCAGCTCAGTGCGGACAGAAACCACACATAGAGCAAAAGGGCAAATGCTGACTTGATCTCGGTGTTCAGTACACACAGGGACAGCAAAAGCTCGGCCTATCGATCCTTTTGGTTTAAAGAGTTTTTAACAAGAGGTGTCAGAAAAGTTACCATAGGGATAACTGGCTTGTGGCGGCCAAGCGTTCATAGCGACGTCGCTTTTTGATCCTTCGATGTCGGCTCTTCCTATCATTGTGAAGCAAAATTCACCAAGCGTTGGATTGTTCACCCATGCAAGGGAACGTGAGCTGGGTTTAGACCGTCGTGAGACAGGTTAGTTTTACCCTACTAATGACAAAACGTTGTTGCGACAGCATTCCTGCGTAGTACGAGAGGAACCGCAGGTACGGACCAATGGCACAATACTTGTTCGAGCGAACAGTGGTATGACGCTACGTCCGTTGGATTATGCCTGAACGCCTCTAAGGTCGTATCCGTGCTGGACTGCAATGATAAATAAGGGGCAATTTGCATTGTATGGCTTCTAAACCATTTAAAGTTTATAATTTACTTTATAAACGACAATGGATGTGATGCCAATGTAATTTGTAACATAGTAAATTGGGAGGATCTTCGATCACCTGATGCCGCGCTAGTTACATATAAAAGCATTATTTAATACAATGACAAAGCCTAGAATCAATTGTAAACGACTTTTGTAACAGGCAAGGTGTTGTAAGTGGTTGAGCAGCTGCCATACTGCGATCCACTGAAGCTTATCCTTTGCTTGATGATTCGATAATAAACATAAATTTAATTGTGTTTATTTTGTTTGGCTTTTTTAAGTCAGAATATATATATATATAAAATATATATATATAAAATAATAATTAAATTTAAATAAATTTTATTTAAATATATTTAACAATGGTAGCCATATGTATCGTCATCCTATTAGTGACGCGTATAAAAATATTCTAAGTCCGAACATGCAAATAAGAGACATATACAAGTATATGTACTTCTTAAGGTAGCCAACTGAATCGTCATCCTATTAGTGACGTGTATACAAATATTCTAAGTCCGAACATGCAAGTAAGAGACATATGCAAGTATATGTACCTCTTAAGGTAGCCAACTGAATCGTCATCCTATTAGTGACGCGTATACAAATATTCTAAGTCCGAACATGCAAATAAGAGACATATGCAAGTATATGTACCTCTTAAGGTAGCCAACTGAATCGTCATCCTATTAGTGACGCGTATAAAAATATTCTAAGTCCGAACATGCAAATAAGAGACATATGCAAGTATATGTACCTCTTAAGGTAGCCAACTGAATCGTCATCCTATTAGTGACGTGTATAAAAATATTCTAAGTCCGAACATACAAGTAAGAGACATATGCAAGTGTATGTACCTCTTAAGGTAGCCAACTGAATCGTCATCCTATTAGTGACGTGTATAAAAAAATTCTAAGTCCGAACATACAAGTAAGAGACATATGCAAGTATATGTACCTCTTAAGGTAGCCAACTGAATCGTCATCCTATTAGTGACGTGTATAAAAATATTCTAAGTCCGAACATGCAAGTAAGAGACATATGCAAGTCAATGTTCCTCTTAAAATAGATGATTGAATCGTCATCCTATTAGTGACGTGTATAAAAATATTCCAAGTCCAAACATGAGTTATATGGATATGAAAATAATATTAAGTTCTAGTATGGATATGAAAAAAAATGAGTTATATGGATATGGGAAAAATAACAAGTTCTAGTATGGATATGAAAAAAATGAGTTATGTGGATATGGGAAAAATAATAAGTTCTAGTATGGATATGAAAAAAAAATGAGTTATATGGATATGGAAAAGAATACAGAGTTCTAGTATGGATATGGAAAAATGAGTTATATGAATATGGGAAAAATGATAAGTTCTAGTATGGATATGAAAAAATATTGAGTTATATGGATATTAAAGAAATAATAAGTTCTAGTATGGATATGGAATAAAATGAGTTATATAGATATGGCAAAAAATTTAATGTTCTAGTATGGATATGAAAAAAATTAGTTATATGAATATGGGAAAATTTATAAGTTCTAGTATGGATATGGGAAAAATAATAAGTTCTAGTATGGATATAAAAAAATATTGAGTTATATGGATATTAAAGAAATAATAAGTTCTAGTATGGATATGGAAAAAAATTAGTTATATTGATATGCTAAATAATGAGTTATATGCATATGGGAAAAATACTAAGTTGTAGTATGGATATGGGAAGAATACTGAGTTCTAGTATGGATATGGGAAAAATAATCAGTTCTAGTATGGATATGAAAAAATATTGAGTTTTATGGATATTGAAGAGATAATAAGCTCTAGTATGGATATGGAAAAAATTAATTATATTGTAATAGTAAATAATAAGTTATATGGATATAGGAAGAAAATTAGGTTCTAGTATGGATATGAAAAAAATTAGTTCTATGGATATGGGAAAAATAAAAAGTTCTGGTATGGATATGGAAAAATATTAAGTTATATGGATATTAAAGAAATAATAAGTTCTGGTATGGATATGGAATAAAATGAGTTGTAGAGATATGGCAAAAATATAATGTTCTAGTATGGATATGAAAAAAATTAGTTATATGAATATGGGAAAATTTATAAGTTCTAGTATGGATATGGGAAAAAGAATAAGTTCTAGTATGGATATGAAAAAATATTGAGTTATATGAATATTAAAGAAATAATAAGTTCTAGTATGAATATGGAAAAATATTATTTATATTGATATGGTAAATAATGATTTATATGGATATGGGATAAATACTAAATTCTAGTGTGGATATGGAAAAAACGAGTTATATGGATATGGGAAAAATAATAAGTTCAAGTATGGATATGGAAAAAAATTAGTTTAATAGTTATAGGTATGGAAAAAAAATTAATTATATAGATATAGAACAAAAAATAAGTTATATGGATATGGTGGCATCAGTACGAAATATGCCCAATTTACATACACCGGAGCCGCAGTACGATAAATACCCAATATTTAGACGTCGTGGCCAAAAACATATATAGGGAGGCAGTGCTCGCCGACCGGCCGTATTGTTCAAAATTTATGTTTATCATATTATTTTGGCAATGCTATATATAAATGATATCTTATACATATAATTCAATTATAGCGATATGGAAATACGATATAATATTTATAAAGAAAAAAAATGTATAATAAAATATACATTGACATACAAATATGGCTTGTTGTATGGATATGCCGTATTCATTATATGGATACGGCATATAGATTATATAAATATGACCAAAAAATATTTTATATTGATATGGCAAATAAAGAAATTACTTGAATATGGAAATAAAAGAAGTTATATTGATATGGAAGAAAATAATGAGTCATATAGATATGTTGGCATCAGTACGAAATATGCCCAATTTACATACACCGGGGCCGCAGTACGAAAAATACCCAATATTTAGACGTCGTGGCCAAAAACATATATAGGGAGGCAGTGCTCGCCGACCGGCCGTATTGTTCAAAATTTATGTTTATCATATTATTTTGGCAATGCTATATATAAATGATATCTTATACATATAATTCAATTATAGCAATATGGAAATACCATATTATATGTATAAAGAAAAAAAATGTATAATAAAATATACATTGACATACAAATATGGCTAGTTGTATGGATATGCCGTATTCATTATATGGATACGGCATATAGATTATATAAATATGACCAAAAAATATTTTATATTGATATGGCAAATAAAGAAATTACTTGAATATGGAAATAAAAGAAGTTATATTGATATGGAAGAAAATAATGAGTCATATAGATATGTTGGCATCAGTACGAAATATGCCCAATTTACATATACCGGGGCCGCAGTACGAAAAATACCCAATATTTAGACGTCGTGGCCAAAAACATATATAGGGAGGCAGTGCTCGCCGACCGGCCGTATTGTTCAAAATTTATGTTTATCATATTATTTTGGCAATGCTATATATAAATGATATCTTATACATATAATTCAATTATAGCGATATGGAAATACCATATTATATGTATAAAGAAAAAAAATGTATAATAAAATATACATTGACATACAAATATGGCTAGTTGTATGGATATGCCGTATTCATTATATGGATACGGCATATAGATTATATAAATATGACCAAAAAATATTTTATATTGATATGGCAAATAAAGAAATTACTTGAATATGGAAATAAAAGAAGTTATATTGATATGGAAGAAAATAATGAGTCATATAGATATGTTGGCATCAGTACGAAATATGCCCAATTTACATACACCGGGGCCGCAGTACGAAAAATACCCAATATTTAGACGTCGTGGCCAAAAACATATATAGGGAGGCAGTGCTCGCCGACCGGCCGTATTGTTCAAAATTTATGTTTATCATATTATTTTGGCAATGCTATATATAAATGATATCTTATACATATAATTCAATTATAGCGATATGGAAATACCATATTATATGTATAAAGAAAAAAAATGTATAATAAAATATACATTGACATACAAATATGGCTAGTTGTATGGATATGCCGTATTCATTATATGGATACGGCATATAGATTATATGGATATGACCAAAAAATAATTCATAAAGAAATTATATGAATATGGCAGAAATAATTGGTTATATTAATATGATCAAATAATACTTTATATAAAAAAGTGAATATCTTTGGTTGGGTGGCAAAGAGAATTAAATATGCCCGATATATAGACGTCGTGGCCAAAAACTACTATAGGGTGAAGTGCTTGTCTGTTGGTCTATATATATACATATAATATTTTATGCGTACACATTATTATTATAGATAGTTAATATCTATCGTATGGGTGGCAAACGGAATTAAATAATTTCGATATTTAGACGTCGTGGCCAAAAACTACTATAGGATGGTCAGTGGTTGTCCACCAATTAATTATTGAACAAACCATATGAATATCATATGCTGTTGTCAATATAATGTATATCAATAATAATAAAAAATAAGGATGGTACAGTAAGTAGTCCATCTACTATTGAACAAAATATATTATAATATATACTTTTGTTATCAATAGAACAACATATATTAAAATCAAAATATTATCCGTATAAATTTGTTTCTTAAATGAAATTAAGACTTGGCTACGCGGTTAATATTATAAACCCATGATAATAAGGTGAAACAGAGGTCAAGTTTCTATTATATATAGAATAACAAATTGTTTCCGACTTTTATCGTTAATCTTTGGTGGCAGGTATATATGATAATTTATATTAAATTATTATATCCCCTGTCGTTTGGGCACAGAGTATCGCTTGCCGGTACAATGTGTTTACAAAAAGCATTATAATAAAATATAATTGCAATATTAGTGATCAAAATAATTTCATATGCGCTCGGTTTTATATCATATATTACCAGAGAGTTATATGGAAAAGATAAATTTTAAATTTATCATCAAAATGCAAATGATTTAACTCAATATTTATATTGGTTAAACAAAAATTGTACATGTGTGGATACAATAATTATGTATGTTGAACAAAAATGATATTTTAGAATGAAATATGTATATATAATATAATAAAAACTTATAGAAAGAACAATATATATTGAAAATTGTGTTATAAAAAAGTTGTACTTTTTCTTTAACATCAATTATAAACTTGTTATATTAGTGGCGAAACAAGTAAAAATTAAAGAACGTATACGAATGCCATATAAAAATGGCCGTATTCGAATTAAAATAGAATTATTTCACAAAGCAAAAAAAAAATATTGAATTAAAATCAATATTTAAGAAAAACCGAACATATAAAATGGAAATAAAATCTATTATATTTATATTACTAATTTCTATTCAAAAAATATGAATGAAATATGAACGAAAACATTATTCTGGTTGATCCTGCCAGTAGTTATATGCTTGTCTCAAAGATTAAGCCATGCATGTCTAAGTACACACGAATTAAAAGTGAAACCGCAAAAGGCTCATTATATCAGTTATGGTTCCTTAGATCGTTAACAGTTACTTGGATAACTGTGGTAATTCTAGAGCTAATACATGCAATTAAAACATGAACCTTATGGGACATGTGCTTTTATTAGGCTAAAACCAAGCGATCGCAAGATCGTTATATTGGTTGAACTCTAGATAACATGCAGATCGTATGGTCTTGTACCGACGACAGATCTTTCAAATGTCTGCCCTATCAACTTTTGATGGTAGTATCTAGGACTACCATGGTTGCAACGGGTAACGGGGAATCAGGGTTCGATTCCGGAGAGGGAGCCTGAGAAACGGCTACCACATCTAAGGAAGGCAGCAGGCGCGTAAATTACCCACTCCCAGCTCGGGGAGGTAGTGACGAAAAATAACAATACAGGACTCATATCCGAGGCCCTGTAATTGGAATGAGTACACTTTAAATCCTTTAACAAGGACCAATTGGAGGGCAAGTCTGGTGCCAGCAGCCGCGGTAATTCCAGCTCCAATAGCGTATATTAAAGTTGTTGCGGTTAAAACGTTCGTAGTTGAACTTGTGCTTCATACGGGTAGTACAACTTACAATTGTGGTTAGTACTATACCTTTATGTATGTAAGCGTATTACCGGTGGAGTTCTTATATGTGTTTAAATACTTGTATTTTTTCATATGTTCCTCCTATTTAAAAACCTGCATTAGTGCTCTTAAACGAGTGTTATTGTGGGCCGGTACAATTACTTTGAACAAATTAGAGTGCTTAAAGCAGGCTTCAAATGCCTGAATATTCTGTGCATGGGATAATGAAATAAGACCTCTGTTCTGCTTTCATTGGTTTTCAGATCAAGAGGTAATGATTAATAGAAGCAGTTTGGGGGCATTAGTATTACGACGCGAGAGGTGAAATTCTTGGACCGTCGTAAGACTAACTTAAGCGAAAGCATTTGCCAAAGATGTTTTCATTAATCAAGAACGAAAGTTAGAGGTTCGAAGGCGATCAGATACCGCCCTAGTTCTAACCATAAACGATGCCAGCTAGCAATTGGGTGTAGCTACTTTTATGGCTCTCTCAGTCGCTTCCCGGGAAACCAAAGCTTTTGGGCTCCGGGGGAAGTATGGTTGCAAAGCTGAAACTTAAAGGAATTGACGGAAGGGCACCACCAGGAGTGGAGCCTGCGGCTTAATTTGACTCAACACGGGAAAACTTACCAGGTCCGAACATAAGTGTGTAAGACAGATTGATAGCTCTTTCTCGAATCTATGGGTGGTGGTGCATGGCCGTTCTTAGTTCGTGGAGTGATTTGTCTGGTTAATTCCGATAACGAACGAGACTCAAATATATTAAATAGATATCTTCAGGATTATGGTGTTGAAGCTTATATAGCCTTCATTCATGGTGGCAGTAAAATGTTTATTGTGTTTGAATGTGTTTATATAAGTGGAGCCGTACCTGTTGGTTTGTCCCATTATAAGGACACTAGCTTCTTAAATGGACAAATTGCGTCTAGCAATAATGAGATTGAGCAATAACAGGTCTGTGATGCCCTTAGATGTCCTGGGCTGCACGCGCGCTACAATGAAAGTATCAACGTGTATTTCCTAGACCGAGAGGTCCGGGTAAACCGCTGAACCACTTTCATGCTTGGGATTGTGAACTGAAACTGTTCACATGAACTTGGAATTCCCAGTAAGTGTGAGTCATTAACTCGCATTGATTACGTCCCTGCCCTTTGTACACACCGCCCGTCGCTACTACCGATTGAATTATTTAGTGAGGTCTCCGGACGTGATCACTGTGACGCCTTGTGTGTTACGGTTGTTTCGCAAAAGTTGACCGAACTTGATTATTTAGAGGAAGTAAAAGTCGTAACAAGGTTTCCGTAGGTGAACCTGCGGAAGGATCATTATTGTATAATATCCTTACCGTTAATAAAAAAATTTGTTAATACAAATTTAATACAAATTACCAATATATATATATATATACATAATAATTATAATAATAATTATACCAAAAATATGATCTTAAAAGTAAAAGATCAAATAAATTTCGAACAAGCAAATCGAAATATTGTAATAATATAAAATTATTACAAATAAATTAAATAGAAACAAACATAAAATTCGAACAAGCAAATCGAATTATTAATATAATAAAATATATTTTATATATTTATTATAAACTTTTGTGTGTATATGGACCATAATATACACGCGTTGCGAGATGTATTGGCCAACTAATTTGATGATGATCATACATTGGATAATGCAACAACCTAAAATATACAATGTTGTACCTGGTTTCAGGTTAATGTTTTATATAAAATTATCAATATATATTAACAAACAAATGCCATTACAAATAATACTTTGATATATATTGTTTATATAAAACTAAGACATTTCGCAGCATTTATTTTAGGTATATAAATACATTTATTGAAGGAATTGATATATGCCAGTAAAATGGTGTATTTTTAATTTCTTTCAATAAAAACATATTTGACCAAATTTAAAACCAATATTATAAAACTCTAAGCGGTGGATCACTCGGCTCATGGGTCGATGAAGAACGCAGCAAACTGTGCGTCATCGTGTGAACTGCAGGACACATGAACATCGACATTTTGAACGCATATCGCAGTCCATGCTGTTATGTACTTTAATTAATTTTATAGTGCTGCTTGGACTACATATGGTTGAGGGTTGTAAGACTATGCTAATTAAGTTGTTTATACAAATTTTATAATAAAATTTTATAAGCATATGGTATATTATTGGATAAAAATAATTTAATTATTTTATTCATAATATTAACAAATATATGAAAAACATTATCTCACAATAGTAATTAAACTTTGAGAAAAACGAAGAGGAATATTTTCTTTTTCAATCAAATAATACTGAGAAATGTCTAGCATAAAATATTATCTAGAATTGTCTCTTATTAATGATTTGAAATATGAAAAACGTTGACAATATTATTATTCTTCGTTAATTCGTTACAAATAAATGCCATTAATATATATATACGTCAGCTTTAAACGAATTTAATAAAATGTTTTATCATTATATATAAAGAATTAATTGCAAATAAAAGTTATATACAACCTCAACTCATATGGGACTACCCCCTGAATTTAAGCATATTAATTAGGGGAGGAAAAGAAACTAACAAGGATTTTCTTAGTAGCGGCGAGCGAAAAGAAATCAGTTCAGCACTAAGTCACTTTGTCTATATGGCAAATGTGAGATGCAGTGTATGGAGCGTCAATATTCTAGTATGAGAAATTAACGATTTAAGTCCTTCTTAAATGAGGCCATTTACCCATAGAGGGTGCCAGGCCCGTATAACGTTAATGATTACTAGATGATGTTTCCAAAGAGTCGTGTTGCTTGATAGTGCAGCACTAAGTGGGTGGTAAACTCCATCTAAAACTAAATATAACCATGAGACCGATAGTAAACAAGTACCGTGAGGGAAAGTTGAAAAGAACTCTGAATAGAGAGTTAAACAGTACGTGAAACTGCTTAGAGGTTAAGCCCGATGAACCTGAATATCCGTTATGGAAAATTCATCATTAAAATTGTAATATTTAAACAATATTATGATAATAGTGTGCATTTTTTCCATATAAGGACATTGTAATCTATTAGCATACCAAATTTATCATAAAATATAACTTATAGTTTATTCAAATTAAATTGCTTGCATTTTAACACAGAATAAATGTTATTAATTTGATAAAGTGCTGATAGATTTATATGAATACAGTGCGTTAATTTTTCGGAATTATATAATGGCATGATTATCATTGATTTTTGTGTTTATTATATGCACTTGTAGGATTAACAATGCGAAAGATTCAGGATACCTTCGGGACCCGTCTTGAAACACGGACCAAGGAGTCTAACATATGTGCAAGTTATTGGGATATAAACCTAATAGCGTAATTAACTTGACTAATAATGGGATTAGTTTTTTAACTATTTATAGCTAATTAACACAATCCCGGGGCGTTCTATATAGTTATGTATAATGATATTTATATTATTTATGCCTCTAACTGGAACGTACCTTGAGCATATATGCTGTGACCCGAAAGATGGTGAACTATACTTGATCAGGTTGAAGTCAGGGGAAACCCTGATGGAAGACCGAAACAGTTCTGACGTGCAAATCGATTGTCAGAATTGAGTATAGGGGCGAAAGACCAATCGAACCATCTAGTAGCTGGTTCCTTCCGAAGTTTCCCTCAGGATAGCTGGTGCATTTTAATATTATATAAAATAATCTTATCTGGTAAAGCGAATGATTAGAGGCCTTAGGGTCGAAACGATCTTAACCTATTCTCAAACTTTAAATGGGTAAGAACCTTAACTTTCTTGATATGAAGTTTAAGGTTATGATATAATGTGCCCAGTGGGCCACTTTTGGTAAGCAGAACTGGCGCTGTGGGATGAACCAAACGTAATGTTACGGTGCCCAAATTAACAACTCATGCAGATACCATGAAAGGCGTTGGTTGCTTAAAACAGCAGGACGGTGATCATGGAAGTCGAAATCCGCTAAGGAGTGTGTAACAACTCACCTGCCGAAGCAACTAGCCCTTAAAATGGATGGCGCTTAAGTTGTATACCTATACATTACCGCTAAAGTAGATGATTTATATTACTTGTGATATAAATTTTGAAACTTTAGTGAGTAGGAAGGTACAATGGTATGCGTAGAAGTGTTTGGCGTAAGCCTGCATGGAGCTGCCATTGGTACAGATCTTGGTGGTAGTAGCAAATAATCGAATGAGACCTTGGAGGACTGAAGTGGAGAAGGGTTTCGTGTGAACAGTGGTTGATCACGAGTTAGTCGGTCCTAAGTTCAAGGCGAAAGCCGAAAATTTTCAAGTAAAACCAAAAACGCAATATATACAAATCAAGCTAATATAATATACTTGAATAATTTTGAACGAAAGGGAATACGGTTCCAATTCCGTAACCTGTTGAGTATCCGTTTGTTATTAAATATGGGCCTCGTGCTCATCCTGGCAACAGGAACGACCATAAAGAAGCCGTCGAGAGATATCGGAAGAGTTTTCTTTTCTGTTTTATAGCCGTACTACCATGGAAGTCTTTCGCAGAGAGATATGGTAGATGGGCTAGAAGAGCATGACATATACTGTTGTGTCGATATTTTCTCCTCGGACCTTGAAAATTTATGGTGGGGACACGCAAACTTCTCAACAGGCCGTACCAATATCCGCAGCTGGTCTCCAAGGTGAAGAGTCTCTAGTCGATAGAATAATGTAGGTAAGGGAAGTCGGCAAATTAGATCCGTAACTTCGGGATAAGGATTGGCTCTGAAGATTGAGATAGTCGGGCTTGATTGGGAAACAATAACATGGTTTATGTGCTCGTTCTGGGTAAATAGAGTTTCTAGCATTTATGTTAGTTACTTGTTCCCCGGATAGTTAGTTACGTAGCCAATTGTGGAACTTTCTTGCTAAAATTTTTAAGAATACTAATTGGGTCAAACCAATTAGTTCTTATTAATTATAACGATTATCAATTAACAATCAATTCAGAACTGGCACGGACTTGGGGAATCCGACTGTCTAATTAAAACAAAGCATTGTGATGGCCCTAGCGGGTGTTGACACAATGTGATTTCTGCCCAGTGCTCTGAATGTCAAAGTGAAGAAATTCAAGTAAGCGCGGGTCAACGGCGGGAGTAACTATGACTCTCTTAAGGTAGCCAAATGCCTCGTCATCTAATTAGTGACGCGCATGAATGGATTAACGAGATTCCTACTGTCCCTATCTACTATCTAGCGAAACCACAGCCAAGGGAACGGGCTTGGAATAATTAGCGGGGAAAGAAGACCCTTTTGAGCTTGACTCTAATCTGGCAGTGTAAGGAGACATAAGAGGTGTAGAATAAGTGGGAGATATTAGACTTCGGTTTGGTATCGTCAATGAAATACCACTACTCTTATTGTTTCCTTACTTACTTGATTAAATGGAACGTGTATCATTTCCTAGCCATTATACGGATATATTTATTATATCTTATGGTATTGGGTTTTGATGCAAGCTTCTTGATCAAAGTATCACGAGTTTGTTATATAATCGCAAACAAATTCTTTAATAAAACGGTGCATTTATGTATTTTTGATTTGAAAATTTGGTATAACTCCAATTACTCAGGTATGATCCAATTCAAGGACATTGCCAGGTAGGGAGTTTGACTGGGGCGGTACATCTCTCAAATAATAACGGAGGTGTCCCAAGGCCAGCTCAGTGCGGACAGAAACCACACATAGAGCAAAAGGGCAAATGCTGACTTGATCTCGGTGTTCAGTACACACAGGGACAGCAAAAGCTCGGCCTATCGATCCTTTTGGTTTAAAGAGTTTTTAACAAGAGGTGTCAGAAAAGTTACCATAGGGATAACTGGCTTGTGGCGGCCAAGCGTTCATAGCGACGTCGCTTTTTGATCCTTCGATGTCGGCTCTTCCTATCATTGTGAAGCAAAATTCACCAAGCGTTGGATTGTTCACCCATGCAAGGGAACGTGAGCTGGGTTTAGACCGTCGTGAGACAGGTTAGTTTTACCCTACTAATGACAAAACGTTGTTGCGACAGCATTCCTGCGTAGTACGAGAGGAACCGCAGGTACGGACCAATGGCACAATACTTGTTCGAGCGAACAGTGGTATGACGCTACGTCCGTTGGATTATGCCTGAACGCCTCTAAGGTCGTATCCGTGCTGGACTGCAATGATAAATAAGGGGCAATTTGCATTGTATGGCTTCTAAACCATTTAAAGTTTATAATTTACTTTATAAACGACAATGGATGTGATGCCAATGTAATTTGTAACATAGTAAATTGGGAGGATCTTCGATCACCTGATGCCGCGCTAGTTACATATAAAAGCATTATTTAATACAATGACAAAGCCTAGAATCAATTGTAAACGACTTTTGTAACAGGCAAGGTGTTGTAAGTGGTTGAGCAGCTGCCATACTGCGATCCACTGAAGCTTATCCTTTGCTTGATGATTCGATAATAAACATAAATTTAATTGTGTTTATTTTGTTTGGCTTTTTTAAGTCAGAATATATATATATATAAAATATATATATATAAAATAATAATTATATTTAAATAAATTTTATTTAAATATATTTAACAATGGTAGCCATATGTATCGTCATCCTATTAGTGACGCGTATAAAAATATTCTAAGTCCGAACATGCAAATAAGAGACATATGCAAGTATATGTACTTCTTAAGGTAGCCAACTGAATCGTCATCCTATTAGTGACGTGTATACAAATATTCTAAGTCCGAACATACAAGTAAGAGACATATGCAAGTATATGTACCTCTTAAGGTAGCCAACTGAATCGTCATCCTATTAGTGACGTGTATACAAATATTCTAAGTCCGAACATACAAGTAAGAGACATATGCAAGTATATGTACCTCTTAAGGTAGCCAACTGAATCGTCATCCTATTAGTGACGCGTATAAAAATATTCTAAGTCCGAACATGCAAGTAAGAGACATATGCAAGTATATGTACCTCTTAAGGTAGCCAACTGAATCGTCATCCTATTAGTGACGCGTATAAAAATATTCTAAGTCCGAACATGCAAATAAGAGACATATGCAAGTATATGTACCTCTTAAGGTAGCCAACTGAATCGTCATCCTATTAGTGACGTGTATAAAAATATTCTAAGTCCGAACATACAAGTAAGAGACATATGCAAGTATATGTACCTCTTAAGGTAGCCAACTGAATCGTCATCCTATTAGTGACGTGTATAAAAATATTCTAAGTCCGAACATGCAAGTAAGAGACATATGCAAGTAATGTTCCTCTTAAAATAGATGATTGAATCGTCATCCTATTAGTGACGTGTATAAAAATATTCCAAGTCCAAACATGAGTTATATGGATATGAAAATAATATTAAGTTCTAGTATGGATATGAAAAAAATGAGTTATATGGATATGGGAAAAATAACAAGTTCTAGTATGGATATGAAAAAAATGAGTTATGTGGATATGGGAAAAATAATAAGTTCTAGTATGGATATGAAAAAAAAAATGAGTTATATGGATATGGAAAAGAATACAGAGTTCTAGTATGGATATGGAAAAATGAGTTATATGAATATGGGAAAAATGATAAGTTCTAGTATGGATATGAAAAAATATTGAGTTATATGGATATTAAAGAAATAATAAGTTCTAGTATGGATATGGAATAAAATGAGTTATATAGATATGGCAAAAAATTTAATGTTCTAGTATGGATATGAAAAAAATTAGTTATATGAATATGGGAAAATTTATAAGTTCTAGTATGGATATGGGAAAAATAATAAGTTCTAGTATGGATATAAAAAAATATTGAGTTATATGGATATTAAAGAAATAATAAGTTCTAGTATGGATATGGAAAAAAATTAGTTATATTGATATGCTAAATAATGAGTTATATGCATATGGGAAAAATACTAAGTTGTAGTATGGATATGGGAAGAATACTGAGTTCTAGTATGGATATGGGAAAAATAATCAGTTCTAGTATGGATATGAAAAAATATTGAGTTTTATGGATATTGAAGAGATAATAAGCTCTAGTATGGATATGGAAAAAATTAATTATATTGTAATAGTAAATAATAAGTTATATGGATATAGGAAGAAAATTAGGTTCTAGTATGGATATGAAAAAAATTAGTTCTATGGATATGGGAAAAATAAAAAGTTCTGGTATGGATATGGAAAAATATTAAGTTATATGGATATTAAAGAAATAATAAGTTCTAGTATGGATATGGAATAAAATGAGTTGTAGAGATATGGCAAAAATATAATGTTCTAGTATGGATATGAAAAAAATTAGTTATATGAATATGGGAAAATTTATAAGTTCTAGTATGGATATGGGAAAAAGAATAAGTTCTAGTATGGATATGAAAAAATATTGAGTTATATGAATATTAAAGAAATAATAAGTTCTAGTAGGAATATGGAAAAATATTATATATATTGATATGGTAAATAATGATTTATATGGATATGGGATAAATACTAAATTCTAGTGTGGATATGGAAAAAACGAGTTATATGGATATGGGAAAAATAATAAGTTCAAGTATGGATATGGAAAAAAATTAGTTTAATAGTTATAGGTATGGAAAAAAAATTAATTATATAGATATAGAACAAAAAATAAGTTATATGGATATGGTGGCATCAGTACGAAATATGCCCAATTTACATACACCGGAGCCGCAGTACGATAAATACCCAATATTTAGACGTCGTGGCCAAAAACATATATAGGGAGGCAGTGCTCGCCGACCGGCCGTATTGTTCAAAATTTATTTGTATCATATTTTTTTTTAAATCATATATATAAATGATATCTTATACATATAATTCAATTATAGATATATGGAAATACCATATTATATGTATAAAGATCAAAAATGTATAATAAAATATACATTGACATACAAATATGGCCAGTTGTATGGATATGCCGTATTCATTATATGGATACGGCATATAGATTATATAAATATGACCAAAAAATATTTTATATTGATATGGCAAATAAAGAAATTACTTGAATATGGAAATAAAAGAAGTTATATTGATATGGAAGAAAATAATGAGTCATATAGATATGTTGGCATCAGTACGAAATATGCCCAATTTACATACACCGGGGCCGCAGTACGAAAAATACCCAATATTTAGACGTCGTGGCCAAAAACATATATAGGGAGGCAGTGCTCGCCGACCGGCCGTATTGTTCAAAATTTATGTTTATCATATTATTTTGGCAATGCTATATATAAATGATATCTTATACATATAATTCAATTATAGCGATATGGAAATACCATATTATATGTATAAAGAAAAAAAATGTATAATAAAATATACATTGACATACAAATATGGCTAGTTGTATGGATATGCCGTATTCATTATATGGATACGGCATATAGATTATATAAATATGACCAAAAAATATTTTATATTGATATGGCAAATAAAGAAATTACTTGAATATGGAAATAAAAGAAGTTATATTGATATGGAAGAAAATAATGAGTCATATAGATATGTTGGCATCAGTACGAAATATGCCCAATTTACATACACCGGGGCCGCAGTACGAAAAATACCCAATATTTAGACGTCGTGGCCAAAAACATATATAGGGAGGCAGTGCTCGCCGACCGGCCGTATTGTTCAAAATTTATGTTTATCATATTATTTTGGCAATGCTATATATAAATGATATCTTATACATATAATTCAATTATAGCGATATGGAAATACCATATTATATGTATAAAGAAAAAAAATGTATAATAAAATCTACATTGACATACAAATATGGCTAGTTGTATGGATATGCCGTATTCATTATATGGATACGGCATATAGATTATATAAATATGACCAAAAAATATTTTATATTGATATGGCAAATAAAGAAATTACTTGAATATGGAAATAAAAGAAGTTATATTGATATGGAAGAAAATAATGAGTCATATAGATATGTTGGCATCAGTACGAAATATGCCCAATTTACATACACCGGGGCCGCAGTACGAAAAATACCCAATATTTAGACGTCGTGGCCAAAAACATATATAGGGAGGCAGTGCTCGCCGACCGGCCGTATTGTTCAAAATTTATGTTTATCATATTATTTTGGCAATGCTATATATAAATGATATCTTATACATATAATTCAATTATAGCGATATGGAAATACCATATTATATGTATAAAGAAAAAAAATGTATAATAAAATATACATTGACATACAAATATGGCTAGTTGTATGGATATGCCGTATTCATTATATGGATACGGCATATAGATTATATGGATATGACCAAAAAATAATTCATAAAGAAATTATATGAATATGGCAGAAATAATTGGTTATATTAATATGATCAAATAATACTTTATATAAAAAAGTGAATATCTTTGGTTGGGTGGCAAAGAGAATTAAATATGCCCGATATATAGACGTCGTGGCCAAAAACTACTATAGGGTGAAGTGCTTGTCTGTTGGTCTATATATATACATATAATATTTTATGCGTACACATTATTATTATAGATAGTTAATATCTATCGTATGGGTGGCAAACGGAATTAAATAATTTCGATATTTAGACGTCGTGGCCAAAAACTACTATAGGATGGTCAGTGGTTGTCCACCAATTAATTATTGAACAAACCATATGAATATCATATGCTGTTGTCAATATAATGTATATCAATAATAATAAAAAATAAGGATGGTACAGTAAGTAGTCCATCTACTATTGAACAAAATATATTATAATATATACTTTTGTTATCAATAGAACAACATATATTAAAATCAAAATATTATCCGTATAAATTTGTTTCTTAAATGAAATTAAGACTTGGCTACGCGGTTAATATTATAAACCCATGATAATAAGGTGAAACAGAGGTCAAGTTTCTATTATATATAGAATAACAAATTGTTTCCGACTTTTATCGTTAATCTTTGGTGGCAGGTATATATGATAATTTATATTAAATTATTATATCCCCTGTCGTTTGGGCACAGAGTATCGCTTGCCGGTACAATGTGTTTACAAAAAGCATTATAATAAAATATAATTGCAATATTAGTGATCAAAATAATTTCATATGCGCTCGGTTTTATATCATATATTACCAGAGAGTTATATGGAAAAGATAAATTTTAAATTTATCATCAAAATGCAAATGATTTAACTCAATATTTATATTGGTTAAACAAAAATTGTACATGTGTGGATACAATAATTATGTATGTTGAACAAAAATGATATTTTAGAATGAAATATGTATATATAATATAATAAAAACTTATAGAAAGAACAATATATATTGAAAATTGTGTTATAAAAAAGTTGTACTTTTTCTTTAACATCAATTATAAACTTGTTATATTAGTGGCGAAACAAGTAAAAATTAAAGAACGTATACGAATGCCATATAAAAATGGCCGTATTCGAATTAAAATAGAATTATTTCACAAAGCAAAAAAAAAATATTGAATTAAAATCAATATTTAAGAAAAACCGAACATATAAAATGGAAATAAAATCTATTATATTTATATTACTAATTTCTATTCAAAAAATATGAATGAAATATGAACGAAAACATTATTCTGGTTGATCCTGCCAGTAGTTATATGCTTGTCTCAAAGATTAAGCCATGCATGTCTAAGTACACACGAATTAAAAGTGAAACCGCAAAAGGCTCATTATATCAGTTATGGTTCCTTAGATCGTTAACAGTTACTTGGATAACTGTGGTAATTCTAGAGCTAATACATGCAATTAAAACATGAACCTTATGGGACATGTGCTTTTATTAGGCTAAAACCAAGCGATCGCAAGATCGTTATATTGGTTGAACTCTAGATAACATGCAGATCGTATGGTCTTGTACCGACGACAGATCTTTCAAATGTCTGCCCTATCAACTTTTGATGGTAGTATCTAGGACTACCATGGTTGCAACGGGTAACGGGGAATCAGGGTTCGATTCCGGAGAGGGAGCCTGAGAAACGGCTACCACATCTAAGGAAGGCAGCAGGCGCGTAAATTACCCACTCCCAGCTCGGGGAGGTAGTGACGAAAAATAACAATACAGGACTCATATCCGAGGCCCTGTAATTGGAATGAGTACACTTTAAATCCTTTAACAAGGACCAATTGGAGGGCAAGTCTGGTGCCAGCAGCCGCGGTAATTCCAGCTCCAATAGCGTATATTAAAGTTGTTGCGGTTAAAACGTTCGTAGTTGAACTTGTGCTTCATACGGGTAGTACAACTTACAATTGTGGTTAGTACTATACCTTTATGTATGTAAGCGTATTACCGGTGGAGTTCTTATATGTGTTTAAATACTTGTATTTTTTCATATGTTCCTCCTATTTAAAAACCTGCATTAGTGCTCTTAAACGAGTGTTATTGTGGGCCGGTACAATTACTTTGAACAAATTAGAGTGCTTAAAGCAGGCTTCAAATGCCTGAATATTCTGTGCATGGGATAATGAAATAAGACCTCTGTTCTGCTTTCATTGGTTTTCAGATCAAGAGGTAATGATTAATAGAAGCAGTTTGGGGGCATTAGTATTACGACGCGAGAGGTGAAATTCTTGGACCGTCGTAAGACTAACTTAAGCGAAAGCATTTGCCAAAGATGTTTTCATTAATCAAGAACGAAAGTTAGAGGTTCGAAGGCGATCAGATACCGCCCTAGTTCTAACCATAAACGATGCCAGCTAGCAATTGGGTGTAGCTACTTTTATGGCTCTCTCAGTCGCTTCCCGGGAAACCAAAGCTTTTGGGCTCCGGGGGAAGTATGGTTGCAAAGCTGAAACTTAAAGGAATTGACGGAAGGGCACCACCAGGAGTGGAGCCTGCGGCTTAATTTGACTCAACACGGGAAAACTTACCAGGTCCGAACATAAGTGTGTAAGACAGATTGATAGCTCTTTCTCGAATCTATGGGTGGTGGTGCATGGCCGTTCTTAGTTCGTGGAGTGATTTGTCTGGTTAATTCCGATAACGAACGAGACTCAAATATATTAAATAGATATCTTCAGGATTATGGTGTTGAAGCTTATATAGCCTTCATTCATGGTGGCAGTAAAATGTTTATTGTGTTTGAATGTGTTTATATAAGTGGAGCCGTACCTGTTGGTTTGTCCCATTATAAGGACACTAGCTTCTTAAATGGACAAATTGCGTCTAGCAATAATGAGATTGAGCAATAACAGGTCTGTGATGCCCTTAGATGTCCTGGGCTGCACGCGCGCTACAATGAAAGTATCAACGTGTATTTCCTAGACCGAGAGGTCCGGGTAAACCGCTGAACCACTTTCATGCTTGGGATTGTGAACTGAAACTGTTCACATGAACTTGGAATTCCCAGTAAGTGTGAGTCATTAACTCGCATTGATTACGTCCCTGCCCTTTGTACACACCGCCCGTCGCTACTACCGATTGAATTATTTAGTGAGGTCTCCGGACGTGATCACTGTGACGCCTTGTGTGTTACGGTTGTTTCGCAAAAGTTGACCGAACTTGATTATTTAGAGGAAGTAAAAGTCGTAACAAGGTTTCCGTAGGTGAACCTGCGGAAGGATCATTATTGTATAATATCCTTACCGTTAATAAAAAAATTTGTTAATACAAATTTAATACAAATTACCAATATATATATATATATACATAATAATTATAATAATAATTATACCAAAAATATGATCTTAAAAGTAAAAGATCAAATAAATTTCGAACAAGCAAATCGAAATATTGTAATAATATAATATTATTACAAATAAATTAAATAGAAACAAACATAAAATTCGAACAAGCAAATCGAATTATTAATATAATAAAATATATTTTATATATTTATTATAAACTTTTGTGTGTATATGGACCATAATATACACGCGTTGCGAGATGTATTGGCCAACTAATTTGATGATGATCATACATTGGATAATGCAACAACCTAAAATATACAATGTTGTACCTGGTTTCAGGTTAATGTTTTATATAAAATTATCAATATATATTAACAAACAAATGCCATTACAAATAATACTTTGATATATATTGTTTATATAAAACTAAGACATTTCGCAGCATTTATTTTAGGTATATAAATACATTTATTGAAGGAATTGATATATGCCAGTAAAATGGTGTATTTTTAATTTCTTTCAATAAAAACATATTTGACCAAATTTAAAACCAATATTATAAAACTCTAAGCGGTGGATCACTCGGCTCATGGGTCGATGAAGAACGCAGCAAACTGTGCGTCATCGTGTGAACTGCAGGACACATGAACATCGACATTTTGAACGCATATCGCAGTCCATGCTGTTATGTACTTTAATTAATTTTATAGTGCTGCTTGGACTACATATGGTTGAGGGTTGTAAGACTATGCTAATTAAGTTGTTTATACAAATTTTATAATAAAATTTTATAAGCATATGGTATATTATTGGATAAAAATAATTTAATTATTTTATTCATAATATTAACAAATATATGAAAAACATTATCTCACAATAGTAATTAAACTTTGAGAAAAACGAAGAGGAATATTTTCTTTTTCAATCAAATAATACTGAGAAATGTCTAGCATAAAATATTATCTAGAATTGTCTCTTATTAATGATTTGAAATATGAAAAACGTTGACAATATTATTATTCTTCGTTAATTCGTTACAAATAAATGCCATTAATATATATATACGTCAGCTTTAAACGAATTTAATAAAATGTTTTATCATTATATATAAAGAATTAATTGCAAATAAAAGTTATATACAACCTCAACTCATATGGGACTACCCCCTGAATTTAAGCATATTAATTAGGGGAGGAAAAGAAACTAACAAGGATTTTCTTAGTAGCGGCGAGCGAAAAGAAATCAGTTCAGCACTAAGTCACTTTGTCTATATGGCAAATGTGAGATGCAGTGTATGGAGCGTCAATATTCTAGTATGAGAAATTAACGATTTAAGTCCTTCTTAAATGAGGCCATTTACCCATAGAGGGTGCCAGGCCCGTATAACGTTAATGATTACTAGATGATGTTTCCAAAGAGTCGTGTTGCTTGATAGTGCAGCACTAAGTGGGTGGTAAACTCCATCTAAAACTAAATATAACCATGAGACCGATAGTAAACAAGTACCGTGAGGGAAAGTTGAAAAGAACTCTGAATAGAGAGTTAAACAGTACGTGAAACTGCTTAGAGGTTAAGCCCGATGAACCTGAATATCCGTTATGGAAAATTCATCATTAAAATTGTAATATTTAAACAATATTATGATAATAGTGTGCATTTTTTCCATATAAGGACATTGTAATCTATTAGCATACCAAATTTATCATAAAATATAACTTATAGTTTATTCAAATTAAATTGCTTGCATTTTAACACAGAATAAATGTTATTAATTTGATAAAGTGCTGATAGATTTATATGAATACAGTGCGTTAATTTTTCGGAATTATATAATGGCATGATTATCATTGATTTTTGTGTTTATTATATGCACTTGTAGGATTAACAATGCGAAAGATTCAGGATACCTTCGGGACCCGTCTTGAAACACGGACCAAGGAGTCTAACATATGTGCAAGTTATTGGGATATAAACCTAATAGCGTAATTAACTTGACTAATAATGGGATTAGTTTTTTAACTATTTATAGCTAATTAACACAATCCCGGGGCGTTCTATATAGTTATGTATAATGATATTTATATTATTTATGCCTCTAACTGGAACGTACCTTGAGCATATATGCTGTGACCCGAAAGATGGTGAACTATACTTGATCAGGTTGAAGTCAGGGGAAACCCTGATGGAAGACCGAAACAGTTCTGACGTGCAAATCGATTGTCAGAATTGAGTATAGGGGCGAAAGACCAATCGAACCATCTAGTAGCTGGTTCCTTCCGAAGTTTCCCTCAGGATAGCTGGTGCATTTTAATATTATATAAAATAATCTTATCTGGTAAAGCGAATGATTAGAGGCCTTAGGGTCGAAACGATCTTAACCTATTCTCAAACTTTAAATGGGTAAGAACCTTAACTTTCTTGATATGAAGTTTAAGGTTATGATATAATGTGCCCAGTGGGCCACTTTTGGTAAGCAGAACTGGCGCTGTGGGATGAACCAAACGTAATGTTACGGTGCCCAAATTAACAACTCATGCAGATACCATGAAAGGCGTTGGTTGCTTAAAACAGCAGGACGGTGATCATGGAAGTCGAAATCCGCTAAGGAGTGTGTAACAACTCACCTGCCGAAGCAACTAGCCCTTAAAATGGATGGCGCTTAAGTTGTATACCTATACATTACCGCTAAAGTAGATGATTTATATTACTTGTGATATAAATTTTGAAACTTTAGTGAGTAGGAAGGTACAATGGTATGCGTAGAAGTGTTTGGCGTAAGCCTGCATGGAGCTGCCATTGGTACAGATCTTGGTGGTAGTAGCAAATAATCGAATGAGACCTTGGAGGACTGAAGTGGAGAAGGGTTTCGTGTGAACAGTGGTTGATCACGAGTTAGTCGGTCCTAAGTTCAAGGCGAAAGCCGAAAATTTTCAAGTAAAACCAAAAACGCAATATATACAAATCAAGCTAATATAATATACTTGAATAATTTTGAACGAAAGGGAATACGGTTCCAATTCCGTAACCTGTTGAGTATCCGTTTGTTATTAAATATGGGCCTCGTGCTCATCCTGGCAACAGGAACGACCATAAAGAAGCCGTCGAGAGATATCGGAAGAGTTTTCTTTTCTGTTTTATAGCCGTACTACCATGGAAGTCTTTCGCAGAGAGATATGGTAGATGGGCTAGAAGAGCATGACATATACTGTTGTGTCGATATTTTCTCCTCGGACCTTGAAAATTTATGGTGGGGACACGCAAACTTCTCAACAGGCCGTACCAATATCCGCAGCTGGTCTCCAAGGTGAAGAGTCTCTAGTCGATAGAATAATGTAGGTAAGGGAAGTCGGCAAATTAGATCCGTAACTTCGGGATAAGGATTGGCTCTGAAGATTGAGATAGTCGGGCTTGATTGGGAAACAATAACATGGTTTATGTGCTCGTTCTGGGTAAATAGAGTTTCTAGCATTTATGTTAGTTACTTGTTCCCCGGATAGTTAGTTACGTAGCCAATTGTGGAACTTTCTTGCTAAAATTTTTAAGAATACTAATTGGGTCAAACCAATTAGTTCTTATTAATTATAACGATTATCAATTAACAATCAATTCAGAACTGGCACGGACTTGGGGAATCCGACTGTCTAATTAAAACAAAGCATTGTGATGGCCC
>NW_027221753.1:0-23214 GCF_030179915.1 Drosophila takahashii
ATTATTTTTTGGTCATATTTATATAATCTATATGTCGTATCCATATAATGAATACGGCATATCCATACAACTAGCCATATTTGTATGTCAATGTATATTTTATTATACATTTTTTTCTTTATACATATAATATGGTATTTCCATATCGCTATAATTGAATTATATGTATAAGATATCATTTATATATAGCATTGCCAAAATAATATGATAAACATAAATTTTGAACAATACGGCCGGTCGGCGAGCACTGCCTCCCTATATATGTTTTTGGCCACGACGTCTAAATATTGGGTATTTTTCGTACTGCGGCCCCGGTGTATGTAAATTGGGGATGCCAACATATCTATATGACTCATTATAATCTTCCATATCAATAAAACTTCTTTTATTTCCATATTCAAGTAATTTCTTTATTTGCCATATCAATATAAAATAATTTTTGGTCATATTTATATAATCTATATGCCGTATCCATATAATGAATACGGCATATCCATACAACTAGCCATATTTGTATGTCAAAGTATATTTTATTATACATTTTTTTTCTTTATACATATAATATGGTATTTCCATATCGCTATAATTGAATTATATGTATAAGATATCATTTATATATAGCATTGCCAAAATAATATGATAAACATAAATTTTGAACAATACGGCCGGTCGGCGAGCACTGCCTCCCTATATATGTTTTTGGCCACGACGTCTAAATATTGGGTATTTTTCGTACTGCGGCCCCGGTGTATGTAAATTGGGCATATTTCGTACTGATGCCAACATATCTATATGACTCATTATTTTCTTCCATATCAATATAACTTCTTTTATTTCCATATTCAAGTAATTTCTTTATTTGCCATATCAATATAAAATATTTTTTGGTCATATTTATATAATCTATATGCCGTATCCATATAATGAATACGGCATATCCATACAACTAGCCATATTTGTATGTCAATGTATATTTATTATATACATTTTTTTTCTTTATACATATATAATTTCATATTCATCATATACTTATATAATATTGAATTATATGTATAAGATATCATTTATATATAGCATTGCCAAAATAATATGAAAACATAAATTTTGAACAATACGGCCGGTCGGCGAGCACTGCCTCCCTATATATGTTTTTGGCCACGACGTCTAAATATTGGGTATTTATCGTACTGCGGCTCCGGTGTATGTAAATTGGGCATATTTCGTACTGATGCCACCATATCCATATAACTTATTTTTTGTTCTATATCTATATAATTATTTTTTTTCCATACCTATAACTATTAAACTAATTTTTTTCCATATCCATACTTGAACTTATTATTTTTCCCATATCCATATAACTCGTTTTTTCCATATCCACACTAGAATTTAGTATTTATCCCATATCCATATAAATCATTATTTACCATATCAATATAAATAATATTTTTCCATATTCATACTAGAACTTATTATTTCTTTAATATTCATATAACTCAATATTTTTTCATATCCATACTAGAACTTATTCTTTTTCCCATATCCATACTAGAACTTATAAATTTTCCCATATTCATATAACTAATTTTTTTCATATCCATACTAGAACATTATATTTTTGCCATATCTCTACAACTCATTTTATTCCATATCCATACTAGAACTTATTATTTCTTTAATATCCATATAACTTAATATTTTTCCATATCCATACCAGAACTTTTTATTTTTCCCATATCCATAGAACTAATTTTTTTCATATCCATACTAGAACCTAATTTTCTTCCTATATCCATATAACTTATTATTTACTATTACAATATAATTAATTTTTTTCCATATCCATACTAGAGCTTCTTATCTATTCAATATACATAAAACTCAATATTTTTTCATATCCATACTAGAACGAAATTTTTTTTTCATATCCATTCTAGAACTTATTATTTTACCCATATCCATACTAGAACTCAGTATTTTTCCCCTATGCATATAGCTCATTATTTAGCATATCAATATAACTAATTTTTTTCCATATCTATACTAGAACTTATTATTTCTTTAATATCCATATAACTCAATATTTTTTTATATCCATACTAGAACTTATTATTTTTCCCATATCCATACTAGAACTTATAAATTTTCCCATATTCATATAACTAATTTTTTTCATATCCATACTAGAACATTAAATTTTTTGCCATATCTATATAACTCATTTTATTCCATATCTATACTAGAACTTATTATTTCTTTAATATCCATATAACTCAATATTTTTTCATATCCATACTAGAACTTATCATTTTTCCCATATTCATATAACTCATTTTTCCATATCCATACTAGAACTCTGTATTCTTTTCCATATCCATATAACTCATTTTTTTTTTCATATCCATACTAGAATTATTATTTTACCCATATCCACATAACTCATTTTTTTCATATCCATACTAGAACTTGTTATTTTTCCCATATCCATATAACTCATTTTTTTCATATCCATACTAGAACTTAATATTATTTTCATATCCATATAACTCATGTTTGGACTTGGAATATTTTTATACACGTCACTAATAGGATGACGAATCAATCATCTATTTTACGACGAACATTGACTTGCATATGTCTCTTACTTGTATGTTCGGACTTAGAATATTTTTATACACGTCACTAATAGGATGACGATTCAGTTGGCTACCTTAAGAGGTACATATACTTGCATATGTCTCTTACTTGTATGTTCGGACTTAGAATATTTTTATACACGTCACTAATAGGATGACGATTCAGTTGGCTACCTTAAGAGGTACATATACTTGCATATGTCTCTTATTTGCATGTTCGGACTTAGAATATTTTTATACGCGTCACTAATAGGATGACGATTCAGTTGGCTACCTTAAGAGGTACATATACTTGCATATGTCTCTTACTTGTATGTTCGGACTTAGAATATTTTTATACACGTCACTAATAGGATGACGATTCAGTTGGCTACCTTAAGAGGTACATATACTTGCATATGTCTCTTACTTGTATGTTCGGACTTAGAATATTTTTATACACGTCACTAATAGGATGACGATTCAGTTGGCTACCTTAAGAGGTACATATACTTGCATATGTCTCTTACTTGTATGTTCGGACTTAGAATATTTGTATACACGTCACTAATAGGATGACGATTCAGTTGGCTACCTTAAGAAGTACATATACTTGCATATGTCTCTTATTTGCATGTTCGGACTTAGAATATTTTTATACGCGTCACTAATAGGATGACGATACATATGGCTACCATTGTTAAATATATTTAAATAAAATTTATTTAAATATAATTATTATTTTATATATATATATTTTATATATATATATATATCTGACTTAAAAAAGCCAAACAAAATAAACACAATTAAATTTATGTTTATTATCGAATCATCAAGCAAAGGATAAGCTTCAGTGGATCGCAGTATGGCAGCTGCTCAACCACTTACAACACCTTGCCTGTTACAAAAGTCGTTTACAATTGATTCTAGGCTTTGTCATTGTATTAAATAATGCTTTTATATGTAACTAGCGCGGCATCAGGTGATCGAAGATCCTCCCAATTTACTATGTTACAAATTACATTGGCATCACATCCATTGTCGTTTATAAAGTAAATTATAAACTTTAAATGGTTTAGAAGCCATACAATGCAAATTGCCCCTTATTTATCATTGCAGTCCAGCACGGATACGACCTTAGAGGCGTTCAGGCATAATCCAACGGACGTAGCGTCATACCACTGTTCGCTCGAACAAGTATTGTGCCATTGGTCCGTACCTGCGGTTCCTCTCGTACTACGCAGGAATGCTGTCGCAACAACGTTTTGTCATTAGTAGGGTAAAACTAACCTGTCTCACGACGGTCTAAACCCAGCTCACGTTCCCTTGCATGGGTGAACAATCCAACGCTTGGTGAATTTTGCTTCACAATGATAGGAAGAGCCGACATCGAAGGATCAAAAAGCGACGTCGCTATGAACGCTTGGCCGCCACAAGCCAGTTATCCCTATGGTAACTTTTCTGACACCTCTTGTTAAAAACTCTTTAAACCAAAAGGATCGATAGGCCGAGCTTTTGCTGTCCCTGTGTGTACTGAACACCGAGATCAAGTCAGCATTTGCCCTTTTGCTCTATGTGTGGTTTCTGTCCGCACTGAGCTGGCCTTGGGACACCTCCGTTATTATTTGAGAGATGTACCGCCCCAGTCAAACTCCCTACCTGGCAATGTCCTTGAATTGGATCATACCTGAGTAATTGGAGTTATACCAAATTTTCAAATCAAAAATACATAAATGCACCGTTTTATTAAAGAATTTGTTTGCGATTATATAACAAACTCGTGATACTTTGATCAAGAAGCTTGCATCAAAACCCAATACCATAAGATATAATAAATATATCCGTATAATGGCTAGGAAATGATACACGTTCCATTTAATCAAGTAAGTAAGGAAACAATAAGAGTAGTGGTATTTCATTGACGATACCAAACCGAAGTCTAATATCTCCCACTTATTCTACACCTCTTATGTCTCCTTACACTGCCAGATTAGAGTCAAGCTCAAAAGGGTCTTCTTTCCCCGCTAATTATTCCAAGCCCGTTCCCTTGGCTGTGGTTTCGCTAGATAGTAGATAGGGACAGTAGGAATCTCGTTAATCCATTCATGCGCGTCACTAATTAGATGACGAGGCATTTGGCTACCTTAAGAGAGTCATAGTTACTCCCGCCGTTGACCCGCGCTTACTTGAATTTCTTCACTTTGACATTCAGAGCACGGGCAGAAATCACATTGTGTCAACACCCGCTAGGGCCATCACAATGCTTTGTTTTAATTAGACAGTCGGATTCCCCAAGTCCGTGCCAGTTCTGAATTGATTGTTAATTGATAATCGTTATAATTAATAAGAACTAATTGGTTTGACCCAATTAGTATTCTTAAAAATTTTAGCAAGAAAGTTCCACAATTGGCTACGTAACTAACTATCCGGGGAACAAGTAACTAACATAAATGCTAGAAACTCTATTTACCCAGAACGAGCACATAAACCATGTTATTGTTTCCCAATCAAGCCCGACTATCTCAATCTTCAGAGCCAATCCTTATCCCGAAGTTACGGATCTAATTTGCCGACTTCCCTTACCTACATTATTCTATCGACTAGAGACTCTTCACCTTGGAGACCAGCTGCGGATATTGGTACGGCCTGTTGAGAAGTTTGCGTGTCCCCACCATAAATTTTCAAGGTCCGAGGAGAAAATATCGACACAACAGTATATGTCATGCTCTTCTAGCCCATCTACCATATCTCTCTGCGAAAGACTTCCATGGTAGTACGGCTATAAAACAGAAAAGAAAACTCTTCCGATATCTCTCGACGGCTTCTTTATGGTCGTTCCTGTTGCCAGGATGAGCACGAGGCCCATATTTAATAACAAACGGATACTCAACAGGTTACGGAATTGGAACCGTATTCCCTTTCGTTCAAAATTATTCAAGTATATTATATTAGCTTGATTTGTATATATTGCGTTTTTGGTTTTACTTGAAAATTTTCGGCTTTCGCCTTGAACTTAGGACCGACTAACTCGTGATCAACCACTGTTCACACGAAACCCTTCTCCACTTCAGTCCTCCAAGGTCTCATTCGATTATTTGCTACTACCACCAAGATCTGTACCAATGGCAGCTCCATGCAGGCTTACGCCAAACACTTCTACGCATACCATTGTACCTTCCTACTCACTAAAGTTTCAAAATTTATATCACAAGTAATATAAATCATCTACTTTAGCGGTAATGTATAGGTATACAACTTAAGCGCCATCCATTTTAAGGGCTAGTTGCTTCGGCAGGTGAGTTGTTACACACTCCTTAGCGGATTTCGACTTCCATGATCACCGTCCTGCTGTTTTAAGCAACCAACGCCTTTCATGGTATCTGCATGAGTTGTTAATTTGGGCACCGTAACATTACGTTTGGTTCATCCCACAGCGCCAGTTCTGCTTACCAAAAGTGGCCCACTGGGCACATTATATCATAACCTTAAACTTCATATCAAGAAAGTTAAGGTTCTTACCCATTTAAAGTTTGAGAATAGGTTAAGATCGTTTCGACCCTAAGGCCTCTAATCATTCGCTTTACCAGATAAGATTATTTTATATAATATTAAAATGCACCAGCTATCCTGAGGGAAACTTCGGAAGGAACCAGCTACTAGATGGTTCGATTGGTCTTTCGCCCCTATACTCAATTCTGACAATCGATTTGCACGTCAGAACTGTTTCGGTCTTCCATCAGGGTTTCCCCTGACTTCAACCTGATCAAGTATAGTTCACCATCTTTCGGGTCACAGCATATATGCTCAAGGTACGTTCCAGTTAGAGGCATAAATAATATAAATATCATTATACATAACTATATAGAACGCCCCGGGATTGTGTTAATTAGCTATAAATAGTTAAAAAACTAATCCCATTATTAGTCAAGTTAATTACGCTATTAGGTTTATATCCCAATAACTTGCACATATGTTAGACTCCTTGGTCCGTGTTTCAAGACGGGTCCCGAAGGTATCCTGAATCTTTCGCATTGTTAATCCTACAAGTGCATATAATAAACACAAAAATCAATGATAATCATGCCATTATATAATTCCGAAAAATTAACGCACTGTATTCATATAAATCTATCAGCACTTTATCAAATTAATAACATTTATTCTGTGTTAAAATGCAAGCAATTTAATTTGAATAAACTATAAGTTATATTTTATGATAAATTTGGTATGCTAATAGATTACAATGTCCTTATATGGAAAAAATGCACACTATTATCATAATATTGTTTAAATATTACAATTTTAATGATGAATTTTCCATAACGGATATTCAGGTTCATCGGGCTTAACCTCTAAGCAGTTTCACGTACTGTTTAACTCTCTATTCAGAGTTCTTTTCAACTTTCCCTCACGGTACTTGTTTACTATCGGTCTCATGGTTATATTTAGTTTTAGATGGAGTTTACCACCCACTTAGTGCTGCACTATCAAGCAACACGACTCTTTGGAAACATCATCTAGTAATCATTAACGTTATACGGGCCTGGCACCCTCTATGGGTAAATGGCCTCATTTAAGAAGGACTTAAATCGTTAATTTCTCATACTAGAATATTGACGCTCCATACACTGCATCTCACATTTGCCATATAGACAAAGTGACTTAGTGCTGAACTGATTTCTTTTCGCTCGCCGCTACTAAGAAAATCCTT
Organism: Drosophila takahashii; assembly: GCF_030179915.1. Lineage (NCBI taxonomy): Eukaryota > Metazoa > Arthropoda > Insecta > Diptera > Drosophilidae > Drosophila > Drosophila takahashii. The sequence goes on from NW_027221753.1 coordinate 7,330, forward strand.
GTTAGTTTCTTTTCCTCCCCTAATTAATATGCTTAAATTCAGGGGGTAGTCCCATATGAGTTGAGGTTGTATATAACTTTTATTTGCAATTAATTCTTTATATATAATGATAAAACATTTTATTAAATTCGTTTAAAGCTGACGTATATATATATTAATGGCATTTATTTGTAACGAATTCACGAAGAATAATAATATTGTCAACGTTTTTCATATTTCAAATCATTAATAAGAGACAATTCTAGATAATATTTTATGCTAGACATTTCTCAGTATTATTTGATTGAAAAAGAAAATATTCCTCTTCGTTTTTCTCAAAGTTTAATTACTATTGTGAGATAATGTTTTTCATATATTTGTTAATATTATGAATAAAATAATTAAATTATTTTTATCCAATAATATACCATATGCTTATAAAATTTTATTATAAAATTTGTATAAACAACTTAATTAGCATAGTCTTACAACCCTCAACCATATGTAGTCCAAGCAGCACTATAAAATTAATTAAAGTACATAACAGCATGGACTGCGATATGCGTTCAAAATGTCGATGTTCATGTGTCCTGCAGTTCACACGATGACGCACAGTTTGCTGCGTTCTTCATCGACCCATGAGCCGAGTGATCCACCGCTTAGAGTTTTATAATATTGGTTTTAAATTTGGTCAAATATGTTTTTATTGAAAGAAATTAAAAATACACCATTTTACTGGCATATATCAATTCCTTCAATAAATGTATTTATATACCTAAAATAAATGCTGCGAAATGTCTTAGTTTTATATAAACAATATATATCAAAGTATTATTTGTAATGGCATTTGTTTGTTAATATATATTGATAATTTTATATAAAACATTAACCTGAAACCAGGTACAACATTGTATATTTTAGGTTGTTGCATTATCCAATGTATGATCATCATCAAATTAGTTGGCCAATACATCTCGCAACGCGTGTATATTATGGTCCATATACACACAAAAGTTTATAATAAATATATAAAATATATTTTATTATATTAATAATTCGATTTGCTTGTTCGAATTTTATGTTTGTTTCTATTTAATTTATTTGTAATAATAATATTATATTATTACAATATTTCGATTTGCTTGTTCGAAATTTATTTGATCTTTTACTTTTAAGATCATATTTTTGGTATAATTATTATTATAATTATTATGTATATATATATATATATTGGTAATTTGTATTAAATTTGTATTAACAAATTTTTTTATTAACGGTAAGGATATTATACAATAATGATCCTTCCGCAGGTTCACCTACGGAAACCTTGTTACGACTTTTACTTCCTCTAAATAATCAAGTTCGGTCAACTTTTGCGAAACAACCGTAACACACAAGGCGTCACAGTGATCACGTCCGGAGACCTCACTAAATAATTCAATCGGTAGTAGCGACGGGCGGTGTGTACAAAGGGCAGGGACGTAATCAATGCGAGTTAATGACTCACACTTACTGGGAATTCCAAGTTCATGTGAACAGTTTCAGTTCACAATCCCAAGCATGAAAGTGGTTCAGCGGTTTACCCGGACCTCTCGGTCTAGGAAATACACGTTGATACTTTCATTGTAGCGCGCGTGCAGCCCAGGACATCTAAGGGCATCACAGACCTGTTATTGCTCAATCTCATTATTGCTAGACGCAATTTGTCCATTTAAGAAGCTAGTGTCCTTATAATGGGACAAACCAACAGGTACGGCTCCACTTATATAAACACATTCAAACACAATAAACATTTTACTGCCACCATGAATGAAGGCTATATAAGCTTCAACACCATAATCCTGAAGATATCTATTTAATATATTTGAGTCTCGTTCGTTATCGGAATTAACCAGACAAATCACTCCACGAACTAAGAACGGCCATGCACCACCACCCATAGATTCGAGAAAGAGCTATCAATCTGTCTTACACACTTATGTTCGGACCTGGTAAGTTTTCCCGTGTTGAGTCAAATTAAGCCGCAGGCTCCACTCCTGGTGGTGCCCTTCCGTCAATTCCTTTAAGTTTCAGCTTTGCAACCATACTTCCCCCGGAGCCCAAAAGCTTTGGTTTCCCGGGAAGCGACTGAGAGAGCCATAAAAGTAGCTACACCCAATTGCTAGCTGGCATCGTTTATGGTTAGAACTAGGGCGGTATCTGATCGCCTTCGAACCTCTAACTTTCGTTCTTGATTAATGAAAACATCTTTGGCAAATGCTTTCGCTTAAGTTAGTCTTACGACGGTCCAAGAATTTCACCTCTCGCGTCGTAATACTAATGCCCCCAAACTGCTTCTATTAATCATTACCTCTTGATCTGAAAACCAATGAAAGCAGAACAGAGGTCTTATTTCATTATCCCATGCACAGAATATTCAGGCATTTGAAGCCTGCTTTAAGCACTCTAATTTGTTCAAAGTAATTGTACCGGCCCACAATAACACTCGTTTAAGAGCACTAATGCAGGTTTTTAAATAGGAGGAACATATGAAAAAATACAAGTATTTAAACACATATAAGAACTCCACCGGTAATACGCTTACATACATAAAGGTATAGTACTAACCACAATTGTAAGTTGTACTACCCGTATGAAGCACAAGTTCAACTACGAACGTTTTAACCGCAACAACTTTAATATACGCTATTGGAGCTGGAATTACCGCGGCTGCTGGCACCAGACTTGCCCTCCAATTGGTCCTTGTTAAAGGATTTAAAGTGTACTCATTCCAATTACAGGGCCTCGGATATGAGTCCTGTATTGTTATTTTTCGTCACTACCTCCCCGAGCTGGGAGTGGGTAATTTACGCGCCTGCTGCCTTCCTTAGATGTGGTAGCCGTTTCTCAGGCTCCCTCTCCGGAATCGAACCCTGATTCCCCGTTACCCGTTGCAACCATGGTAGTCCTAGATACTACCATCAAAAGTTGATAGGGCAGACATTTGAAAGATCTGTCGTCGGTACAAGACCATACGATCTGCATGTTATCTAGAGTTCAACCAATATAACGATCTTGCGATCGCTTGGTTTTAGCCTAATAAAAGCACATGTCCCATAAGGTTCATGTTTTAATTGCATGTATTAGCTCTAGAATTACCACAGTTATCCAAGTAACTGTTAACGATCTAAGGAACCATAACTGATATAATGAGCCTTTTGCGGTTTCACTTTTAATTCGTGTGTACTTAGACATGCATGGCTTAATCTTTGAGACAAGCATATAACTACTGGCAGGATCAACCAGAATAATGTTTTCGTTCATATTTCATTCATATTTTTTGAATAGAAATTAGTAATATAAATATAATAGATTTTATTTCCATTTTATATGTTCGGTTTTTCTTAAATATTGATTTTAATTCAATATTTTTTTTTTGCTTTGTGAAATAATTCTATTTTAATTCGAATACGGCCATTTTTATATGGCATTCGTATACGTTCTTTAATTTTTACTTGTTTCGCCACTAATATAACAAGTTTATAATTGATGTTAAAGAAAAAGTACAACTTTTTTATAACACAATTTTCAATATATATTGTTCTTTCTATAAGTTTTTATTATATTATATATACATATTTCATTCTAAAATATCATTTTTGTTCAACATACATAATTATTGTATCCACACATGTACAATTTTTGTTTAACCAATATAAATATTGAGTTAAATCATTTGCATTTTGATGATAAATTTAAAATTTATCTTTTCCATATAACTCTCTGGTAATATATGATATAAAACCGAGCGCATATGAAATTATTTTGATCACTAATATTGCAATTATATTTTATTATAATGCTTTTTGTAAACACATTGTACCGGCAAGCGATACTCTGTGCCCAAACGACAGGGGATATAATAATTTAATATAAATTATCATATATACCTGCCACCAAAGATTAACGATAAAAGTCGGAAACAATTTGTTATTCTATATATAATAGAAACTTGACCTCTGTTTCACCTTATTATCATGGGTTTATAATATTAACCGCGTAGCCAAGTCTTAATTTCATTTAAGAAACAAATTTATACGGATAATATTTTGATTTTAATATATGTTGTTCTATTGATAACAAAAGTATATATTATAATATATTTTGTTCAATAGTAGATGGACTACTTACTGTACCATCCTTATTTTTTATTATTATTGATATACATTATATTGACAACAGCATATGATATTCATATGGTTTGTTCAATAATTAATTGGTGGACAACCACTGACCATCCTATAGTAGTTTTTGGCCACGACGTCTAAATATCGAAATTATTTAATTCCGTTTGCCACCCATACGATAGATATTAACTATCTATAATAATAATGTGTACGCATAAAATATTATATGTATATATATAGACCAACAGACAAGCACTTCACCCTATAGTAGTTTTTGGCCACGACGTCTATATATCGGGCATATTTAATTCTCTTTGCCACCCAACCAAAGATATTCACTTTTTTATATAAAGTATTATTTGATCATATTAATATAACCAATTATTTCTGCCATATTCATATAATTTCTTTATGAATTATTTTTTGGTCATATCCATATAATCTATATGCCGTATCCATATAATGAATACGGCATATCCATACAACTAGCCATATTTGTATGTCAATGTATATTTTATTATACATTTTTTTTCTTTATACATATAATATGGTATTTCCATATCGCTATAATTGAATTATATGTATAAGATATCATTTATATATAGCATTGCCAAAATAATATGATAAACATAAATTTTGAACAATACGGCCGGTCGGCGAGCACTGCCTCCCTATATATGTTTTTGGCCACGACGTCTAAATATTGGGTATTTTTCGTACTGCGGCCCCGGTGTATGTAAATTGGGCATATTTCGTACTGATGCCAACATATCTATATGACTCATTATTTTCTTCCATATCAATATAACTTCTTTTATTTCCATATTCAAGTAATTTCTTTATTTGCCATATCAATATAAAATATTTTTTGGTCATATTTATATAATCTATATGCCGTATCCATATAATGAATACGGCATATCCATACAACTAGCCATATTTGTATGTCAATGTATATTTTATTATACATTTTTTTTCTTTATACATATAATATGGTATTTCCATATCGCTATAATTGAATTATATGTATAAGATATCATTTATATATAGCATTGCCAAAATAATATGATAAACATAAATTTTGAACAATACGGCCGGTCGGCGAGCACTGCCTCCCTATATATGTTTTTGGCCACGACGTCTAAATATTGGGTATTTTTCGTACTGCGGCCCCGGTGTATGTAAATTGGGCATATTTCGTACTGATGCCAACATATCTATATGACTCATTATTTTCTTCCATATCAATATAACTTCTTTTATTTCCATATTCAAGTAATTTCTTTATTTGCCATATCAATATAAAATATTTTTTGGTCATATTTATATAATCTATATGCCGTATCCATATAATGAATACGGCATATCCATACAACTAGCCATATTTGTATGTCAATGTATATTTTATTATACATTTTTTTTCTTTATACATATAATATGGTATTTCCATATCGCTATAATTGAATTATATGTATAAGATATCATTTATATATAGCATTGCCAAAATAATATGATAAACATAAATTTTGAACAATACGGCCGGTCGGCGAGCACTGCCTCCCTATATATGTTTTTGGCCACGACGTCTAAATATTGGGTATTTATCGTACTGCGGCTCCGGTGTATGTAAATTGGGCATATTTCGTACTGATGCCACCATATCCATATAACTTATTTTTTGTTCTATATCTATATAATTAATTTTTTTCCATACCTATAACTATTAAACTAATTTTTTTCCATATCCATACTTGAACTTATTATTTTTCCCATATCCATATAACTCGTTTTTTCCATATCCACACTAGAATTTAGTATTTATCCCATATCCATATAAATCATTATTTACCATATCAATATAAATAATATTTTTCCATATTCATACTAGAACTTATTATTTCTTTAATATTCATATCACTCAATATTTTTTCATATCCATACTAGAACTTATTCTTTTTCCCATATCCATACTAGAACTTATAAATTTTCCCATATTCATATAACTAATTTTTTTCATATCCATACTAGAACATTATATTTTTGCCATATCTATATAACTCATTTTATTCCATATCCATACTAGAACTTATTATTTCTTTAATATCCATATAACTTAATATTTTTCCATATCCATACCAGAACTTTTTATTTTTCCCATATCCATAGAACTAATTTTTTTCATATCCATACTAGAACCTAATTTTATCCATATAACTTATTATTTACTATTACAATATAATTAATTTTTTCCATATCCATACTAGAGCTTATTATCTCTTCAATATCCATAAAACTCAATATTTTTTCATATCCATACTAGAACTGATTATTTTTCCCATATCCATACTAGAACTCAGTATTCTTCCCATATCCATACTACAACTTAGTATTTTTCCCATATGCATATAACTCATTATTTAGCATATCAATATAACTAATTTTTTTCCATATCCATACTAGAACTTATTATTTCTTTAATATCCATATAACTCAATATTTTTTTATATCCATACTAGAACTTATTATTTTTCCCATATCCATACTAGAACTTATAAATTTTCCCATATTCATATAACTAATTTTTTTCATATCCATACTAGAACATTAAATTTTTTGCCATATCTATATAACTCATTTTATTCCATATCCATACTAGAACTTATTATTTCTTTAATATCCATATAACTCAATATTTTTTCATATCCATACTAGAACTTATCATTTTTCCCATATTCATATAACTCATTTTTCCATATCCATACTAGAACTCTGTATTCTTTTCCATATCCATATAACTCATTTTTTTTTCATATCCATACTAGAACTTATTATTTTTCCCATATCCACATAACTCATTTTTTTCATATCCATACTAGAACTTGTTATTTTTCCCATATCCATATAACTCATTTTTTTCATATCCATACTAGAACTTAATATTATTTTCATATCCATATAACTCATGTTTGGACTTGGAATATTTTTATACACGTCACTAATAGGATGACGATTCAGTTGGCTACCTTAAGAGGTACATATACTTGCATATGTCTCTTACTTGTATGTTCGGACTTAGAATATTTTTATACACGTCACTAATAGGATGACGATTCAGTTGGCTACCTTAAGAGGTACATATACTTGCATATGTCTCTTACTTGTATGTTCGGACTTAGAATATTTTTATACACGTCACTAATAGGATGACGATTCAGTTGGCTACCTTAAGAGGTACATATACTTGCATATGTCTCTTATTTGCATGTTCGGACTTAGAATATTTTTATACACGTCACTAATAGGATGACGATTCAGTTGGCTACCTTAAGAGGTACATATACTTGCATATGTCTCTTACTTGTATGTTCGGACTTAGAATATTTTTATACACGTCACTAATAGGATGACGATTCAGTTGGCTACCTTAAGAGGTACATATACTTGCATATGTCTCTTACTTGTATGTTCGGACTTAGAATATTTGTATACACGTCACTAATAGGATGACGATTCAGTTGGCTACCTTAAGAGGTACATATACTTGCATATGTCTCTTACTTGTATGTTCGGACTTAGAATATTTGTATACACGTCACTAATAGGATGACGATTCAGTTGGCTACCTTAAGAAGTACATATACTTGCATATGTCTCTTATTTGCATGTTCGGACTTAGAATATTTTTATACGCGTCACTAATAGGATGACGATACATATGGCTACCATTGTTAAATATATTTAAATAAAATTTATTTAAATATAATTATTATTTTATATATATATATTTTATATATATATATATTCTGACTTAAAAAAGCCAAACAAAATAAACACAATTAAATTTATGTTTATTATCGAATCATCAAGCAAAGGATAAGCTTCAGTGGATCGCAGTATGGCAGCTGCTCAACCACTTACAACACCTTGCCTGTTACAAAAGTCGTTTACAATTGATTCTAGGCTTTGTCATTGTATTAAATAATGCTTTTATATGTAACTAGCGCGGCATCAGGTGATCGAAGATCCTCCCAATTTACTATGTTACAAATTACATTGGCATCACATCCATTGTCGTTTATAAAGTAAATTATAAACTTTAAATGGTTTAGAAGCCATACAATGCAAATTGCCCCTTATTTATCATTGCAGTCCAGCACGGATACGACCTTAGAGGCGTTCAGGCATAATCCAACGGACGTAGCGTCATACCACTGTTCGCTCGAACAAGTATTGTGCCATTGGTCCGTACCTGCGGTTCCTCTCGTACTACGCAGGAATGCTGTCGCAACAACGTTTTGTCATTAGTAGGGTAAAACTAACCTGTCTCACGACGGTCTAAACCCAGCTCACGTTCCCTTGCATGGGTGAACAATCCAACGCTTGGTGAATTTTGCTTCACAATGATAGGAAGAGCCGACATCGAAGGATCAAAAAGCGACGTCGCTATGAACGCTTGGCCGCCACAAGCCAGTTATCCCTATGGTAACTTTTCTGACACCTCTTGTTAAAAACTCTTTAAACCAAAAGGATCGATAGGCCGAGCTTTTGCTGTCCCTGTGTGTACTGAACACCGAGATCAAGTCAGCATTTGCCCTTTTGCTCTATGTGTGGTTTCTGTCCGCACTGAGCTGGCCTTGGGACACCTCCGTTATTATTTGAGAGATGTACCGCCCCAGTCAAACTCCCTACCTGGCAATGTCCTTGAATTGGATCATACCTGAGTAATTGGAGTTATACCAAATTTTCAAATCAAAAATACATAAATGCACCGTTTTATTAAAGAATTTGTTTGCGATTATATAACAAACTCGTGATACTTTGATCAAGAAGCTTGCATCAAAACCCAATACCATAAGATATAATAAATATATCCGTATAATGGCTAGGAAATGATACACGTTCCATTTAATCAAGTAAGTAAGGAAACAATAAGAGTAGTGGTATTTCATTGACGATACCAAACCGAAGTCTAATATCTCCCACTTATTCTACACCTCTTATGTCTCCTTACACTGCCAGATTAGAGTCAAGCTCAAAAGGGTCTTCTTTCCCCGCTAATTATTCCAAGCCCGTTCCCTTGGCTGTGGTTTCGCTAGATAGTAGATAGGGACAGGTGTCCATCGGATCCCTCCGAAGCTTATTTAACGTGGCGTGTTCCACACTGAAGGGATTACAACCACGGCACTCTTATACACCCACAAGTGAGTGTATAGTGCAATGTGTCTAGGTTAAGCGCCAGACCAACGCCCCGGACTAGAAGCTATAGCTATGTACATAGCAACCACCCCGGTAGCAATTCGAATGCTTACTTGTCGGGCAAGCATTCCCCCTTGCTGAGGAGCGGGATCTATCTAAATCCCTACTGATCTTTGGGTCACAGCACCCGAGTTGTATGACGCAACTCCACGTCGAACCCGAAGGCTCTACCCGCATATGGGTGTCAACCACAGCCACCACGATACTCCCACATGGGGGCCGACCTCAATGAGCAGCCTTGGAACTGCTCAACCCGTGGTACCGAAATTACAGGCTCGGTAGGCCTCACCCCTTAAGCTCCGACAAGCTCGGATGGGGCACCCATGCCATATTAGTCGCCTCCTACGACAAGCTATGACAAGCTGTGGTAGAATTCTTCGCCGCTAGCCACACAGCAGGGGTGATTGGGCTAGAGCCCAGCGCCTGTGGTTCGCCTTCCATCCGCGTAGCCATCCTTCGCCTTAAAAAGGCAGCATCCGCGAAAACTTCTAGGAGACGCATCCGTTCTGGGGTCTCTACTACTCCCGCGACGATCCATCTTCCTTGGTCCTGGACAATTCCGAGAGCATCGAGGTCACGCAATTCATTGTACAGCCGGCATTCACATAACACGTGAAGCCAGCTCTCGTCAACCTCCCCACATGAGCATGCGGTCGTGGTGCTGAGAGTCCTGTCGTGCAAGAATGCGTTTAGCGACCCGTGTCCTGTCAGTAAGAATCCGGCTTTTAGAGTAAAGACAAAGTCTTTCCTCTTGTAGACAAACGCTGCCTCTGGGAAGAATTCGCGAGTCACATGCCCGTGATCCGCGCTATCCCATCTGAGTTGCCACTCATTTAGCAGACGCTCGTCTAGCAGAGCCATCTTGTCCTTCCAGTTCATCCCGGTCATATCCAGTCCATGCAGCCAGTCGTTGGTATCCAGGGGGATTTCCTTCCGTAGTTTGAACTTCAAAGCAGACCGATGAGCGTCAAGATCCATTGGAGGAGCACCAGCAAGCACCTGCAGTGCCACGGTGGACACTGTGCGGCATACCGGTAGGCATCCCAAAAGGATGGTCCTCTGGCACGAGGTGAGGAGTTTTAGGGATTTACCCCTACTCACCGCCTTGTACCAGACCGAGGCACCAAAGAGTGCACATGGCATCATGAGTCCCCTATATATGGTCCTCTTTGCGCGGGAACTGAGTCCCCAATCGACTCGAAGCACCCGTGCTAGCCCCGCGGCGACTCCAGTCAGCCGATCTCGAATTGCCGAGATATGCGGGAGGAAACTCAACCGCTCGCCGACTAAGATGCCCAGGTACCGGTATTTTTCGACATACGGTAGGCTTGCTCCAGCAAAACGCACCGTTGGTCTCCTTCGTTGCGAAAGCTTCCCTTTCAGCAACATGATTGCCGTCTTGCTGGTGGACACGCTCACTCCAACTTCAGATCCCCAGGCTCCCACGATGCTCATCAACTGCTCGCCTTTTCGCTCCAGATCAGCACGGGAATTCCCGTCAACGAAAAGTAGCAAGTCATCTGCATACGCGCTCACAGCACAATGTGGCTCTAGGCGCTGAAGCAGCACATCCATCAGAAGGTTCCAAATGAATGGACCACTAATGGACCCTTGCGGGCAGCCCCGTGTAACCGAGACTGTGGCTGCTTCATACCTGCTGATGATGCTTGCCCTTCGGCCGGAGAAGTAGCTTTTCCACAAGCTTATCTCACGACAGCCGACGTCGACAAGCCGATCGAGCACTGCGCTCCACTCCACATTGTCGAATGCTCCCTTGAAATCGACAAAAATTCCAAGGACGTATTGCGACGTGGTGTTGTCAACTGTGGTTGTGGCATGCCTCCAGGCATCCTCCACGCAGCGTCCAGGCCGAAATCCAAATTGCCATCTGCAGCCATCCGGTAGCACATCCTTGAGTCGATTCACCATGAGTCCTTCGAGCACCTTTCCGAACACTGGCAAAAGGCATATGCCACGATAGGACGAAGGATCGCTCCTGTCCTTGTCAGGCCCCTTTACCAGCGGTATCACTCTCGGGTGCTTCCACTCGTCAGGGAAGTATCCTTCCGAGAGGCATCGAGAGTACAGCGACGTCAGGTGCTCCGGAATGGCACGCCATACCTCCTTGACGATGCCACCCGTGATGCCATCCATACCCGGAGATCTCCGACTTTTCAGCCTGGAGACGCAGGTCGCCACCTCGAAGGATTCGAGAATTGGCGGGGCACCAGGGTGTACGTCCACGCGTGCAGTCGACTCCGCAACTGGAAAGAAGTGGCGAAGAAGCACGTTTGCGCAGTCGAGCCAATTTACGATAAGCGCGCCGTTCGACCGAAGACATCCGAGATCGGTTGTCTTCTTCCGGCCTCGGCATATTCGGTAGACGTGCCCCCATGGATCATCTTTGTGCCGTCCCACGAAGTCCCGCCAGTTTTGCTCCTTTGTCGTCAGGATAAGCTTCTTGTACTGGGCTGAAGCAAGCCTCAGACCAGCAACAAGTTGCACAGCATCATCGGTACCACTCCGACGAGCTTCCTGCAGCCTCCGCCTCAGTCTCCGAACCTCTTGGCGTTTGGTACTCAGTTCAGGATTCCACCATATTACTTTTCTCCTTTCTGCAGGCATCCTGCGCCCCATCACTCTGTCGCACACGTCCTGTACGGTAGAGCGGAGGGCAGACACTCGTTCGTCCAACGGCGATTCCTCCAGTTCCTCGAGACCTCTTGCTGCACTCCTTAGCTCCTCACCGAATCTTCGCCAACTTACATTGGAGAGTCTCCATTGCGGTACCGGAGCTAGGCTCTCAACGGCCCTATTGGGATCTGGAGTAACCTCAACAGTGATAATGTTGTGGTCACTGAGATCCCAGAAGTCGACTCTCCATTCGAACATAGCCCATGCTCGCGCTGCGTCGTTGGCGAAGGTCACGTCGATATCACTACTGGAGCGAATATTATCGAACGTGAACACCTGGCTGGCTGTGTTGAGCACACAGGCACCGCTTGCAATGATCCACTCGGTCAAGTGCTGTCCCCGTTCGCGACGATGACTATCTCCAGAGTTGGGTGGAGATTTACTAAACCACATGGGGGACACGGCGTTAGCATCTATTCCAAGGATTGTCGGTGTCGTGCTGGCCAGCAGCAGGACCGAATCCAGGTAGTCGGTGTAGGGCTCCAGAGCAGCTCTATGCCGGCAGTATGCGGAGGCCAGAAAGATAGTGCCGTATCTTCCCGTGACACTCACGCACACTCCGTACTCCGTCGTCAGGCTCTCGATGGGCATGCAGATGGCATTTGCATCATCCACTATGATTGCGGCTTTCCTCCTCTTGTCTGCGAAGACCCTCATCCCTCCAGGGAGTCCAGTCATTCTTCCAGCTGTGTCCACGTAGGGCTCCTGGACTAGTGCGAACAGGTGGCCAGCATCTCTCACCTGCTTGGCAAGCTCGATGAAAGCGCAACGGCCTTTGCCACAATTTGCTTGGATGAAGCTGAACATATTAATGTCTAGCTTGCACCCTTGCTATCACCGCGCCGTATATCGGGCAACCTCCCGAGAGCATATAATGTCCTGAGGGAAGCCCTTTATGCCGGCAGTTACGGCAATCCACCGGGTTACAACATTGTACCGCTTTGTGGCCATCCTGTCCGCACTGACGGCAGACCTGCTTCGTATACCTGCAGTTGTCAATCTTGTGGTCGAATCCCAGGCAATTATGGCAAGCGTAGGTGCGCACTTGCCGCCGACAGCGATAAGAGAACCACTTGATGTAAACTCTGCCACCATCTAGAAGGCTCAGCGCCTGGTCGTCTACTTCCAGTGTCACGTTAATTGTGGCACCGTTGGCAGTAGACCAGGGCTTTGTGGTCAAAACCACCGCTTTCTGAAACTGCTTCATCGACCAATCCTCAAAGTTTTTCTCTTTGAGTTCCAGCATAAATTCCTCGTGTCCTATGGTGGTGTCAACGTCTTGCACAATCACCCGAGGTTTTATAATCGGATTCCTCGACACCTTAAGGCCCACCTCAGCGAACTTTGCAGATGCGACAACTTTGGTCATTTCTGCTCGAGATGGCGTGCGAATAATAGCACCGCCTCTCTTCAGCTCACGCACCTCATGAACCCTAACGCCCAGGGCGGGCGCAACCTCCTTGCGGATTTTGTCCGCAATCTGCCTTCCCGAGAGGGTGGGATCGTCGCCGGCAACGACCGCTGACCACGTTTCGCGAATGTTCACGCTCCGTGGTGCGGCTACGGGGGGAGCAGGTTGGCCAACAAGATGCGCGCCTCTTGCAGCAGTAGTTGCATAGGAGGCAGCCGAGACGACCGGTGTTGGCGTTGGTTGTCTGCTTGCACGATCCTCGAGGACTCCAATGTGAATCATCATAGCACTGATAATCTCCTCATACCTGTTGAAATTATTCTGGATTTTTCCAGCCAGTTTTGAGCTGGTCGTCGAGGCAACCAATACTTTCGCGAACGAGGTCCGGATGTCCGCCAATTCTCGTGCTATGGCACCGCTTCCCATCTTTACCTTCTCCATGATGGAGACTACCGGAATATCTGGAGTAACAATGGGTGCAGTATCTGGGGCGTCAATAGTCGCAGCGGCGTTTTCAGCGGCGTTCAGAGCAGCATTCACAGGGTCAGCTGAACTTGCGGCAATCGCAGCAGCACTCGGCATCTCCATCCATAATGGCTCATTTTCTTCATCTAAAGACACTGGCGTGTCCTTTGTCCCACCAATAGCTGGAACCTTTGCCCGTGATGCATCTCTCGGCGGCCCCATACTGCGTTTCCCCTAGCGCGCACGGTCCTTCCACGGGCTGAACTGCGGCTGCTCCCATGTTCACTCCCAGACTCGCTAACATCCATATTGGATGGAACCCCGACTCTATTTTGCTGATCTGGTATCCCAATCAGCTGATTTGCTGAAATTCCAATGCTCGAACCACTTATCAAAGTCACACACCTTTGTCCAATTTCCGTACCAAATATATGACAAATAGCAAAGTCACAATTACCTTTCAGACAACTGTCAAATAAAATATGCCTAAATGAGGCAAATATGAAAACAAAATTCACAAAATGAAAAACGCGAAATATCACTCAACCGCACAGTTTTTCATGCAGAAAAAAACCGAAAACGTTTTCACAGGCAATAAACACGAATTTTGGTGCTAGTTTCAGCTATGTAGCTAACCGGGGACTGTTGTTTTTGAATTAACTAACGGAGCGCACGAAAACACACGTCTGCTCACTCGAGCAATCCAAAATCGACTGAGTAGATAGGGACAGTAGGAATCTCGTTAATCCATTCATGCGCGTCACTAATTAGATGACGAGGCATTTGGCTACCTTAAGAGAGTCATAGTTACTCCCGCCGTTGACCCGCGCTTACTTGAATTTCTTCACTTTGACATTCAGAGCACTGGGCAGAAATCACATTGTGTCAACACCCGCTAGGGCCATCACAATGCTTTGTTTTAATTAGACAGTCGGATTCCCCAAGTCCGTGCCAGTTCTGAATTGATTGTTAATTGATAATCGTTATAATTAATAAGAACTAATTGGTTTGACCCAATTAGTATTCTTAAAAATTTTAGCAAGAAAGTTCCACAATTGGCTACGTAACTAACTATCCGGGGAACAAGTAACTAACATAAATGCTAGAAACTCTATTTACCCAGAACGAGCACATAAACCATGTTATTGTTTCCCAATCAAGCCCGACTATCTCAATCTTCAGAGCCAATCCTTATCCCGAAGTTACGGATCTAATTTGCCGACTTCCCTTACCTACATTATTCTATCGACTAGAGACTCTTCACCTTGGAGACCAGCTGCGGATATTGGTACGGCCTGTTGAGAAGTTTGCGTGTCCCCACCATAAATTTTCAAGGTCCGAGGAGAAAATATCGACACAACAGTATATGTCATGCTCTTCTAGCCCATCTACCATATCTCTCTGCGAAAGACTTCCATGGTAGTACGGCTATAAAACAGAAAAGAAAACTCTTCCGATATCTCTCGACGGCTTCTTTATGGTCGTTCCTGTTGCCAGGATGAGCACGAGGCCATATTTAATAACAAACGGATACTCAACAGGTTACGGAATTGGAACCGTATTCCCTTTCGTTCAAAAATTATTCAAGTATATTATATTAGCTTGATTTGTATATATTGCGTTTTTGGTTTTACTTGAAAATTTTCGGCTTTCGCCTTGAACTTAGGACCGACTAACTCGTGATCAACCACTGTTCACACGAAAACCCTTCTCCACTTCAGTCCTCCAAGGTCTCATTCGATTATTTGCTACTACCACCAAGATCTGTACCAATGGCAGCTCCATGCAGGCTTACGCCAAACACTTCTACGCATACCATTGTACCTTCCTACTCACTAAAGTCAAAATTATATCACAAGTAATATAAATCATTACTTTAGCGGTAATGTATAGGTATACAACTTAAGCGCCATC
>NW_027221754.1:0-28993 GCF_030179915.1 Drosophila takahashii
ATATATGTATAAAGAAAAAAAATGTATAATAAAATATACATTGACATACAAATATGGCTAGTTGTATGGATATGCCGTATTCATTATATGGATACGGCATATAGATTATATTAATATGACCAAAAAATATTTTATATTGATATGGCAAATAAAGAAATTACTTGAATATGGAAATAAAAGAAGTTATATTGATATGGAAGAAAATAATGAGTCATATAGATATGTTGGCATCAGTACGAAATATGCCCAATTTACATACACCGGGGCCGCAGTACGAAAAATACCCAATATTTAGACGTCGTGGCCAAAAACATATATAGGGAGGCAGTGCTCGCCGACCGGCCGTATTGTTCAAAATTTATGTTTATCATATTATTTTGGCAATGCTATATATAAATGATATCTTATACATATAATTCAATTATAGTGATATGGAAATACCATATTATATGTATAAAGAAAAAACTGTATAATAAAATATACATTGACATACAAATATGGCTAGTTGTATGGATATGCCGTATTCATTATATGGATACGGTATATAGATTATATAAATATGACCAAAAAATATTTTATATTGATATGGCAAATAAAGAAATTACTTGAATATGGAAATAAAAGAAGTTATATTGATATGGAAGAAAATAATGAGTCATATAGATATGTTGGAATCAGTACGAAATATGCCCAATTTACATACACCGGGGCCTCAGTACGAAAAATACCCAATATTTAGACGTCGTGGCCAAAAACATATATAGGGAGGCAGTGCTCGCCGACCGGCCGTATTGTTCAAAATTTATGTTTATCATTATTTTGGCAATGCTATATATAAATGATATCTTATACATATAATTCAATTATAGCGATATGGAAATACCATATTATATGTATAAAGAAAAAAAATGTATAATAAAATATACATTGACATACAAATATGGCTAGTTGTATGGATATGTCGTATTCATTATATGGATACGGCATATAGATTATATAAATATGACCAAAAATATTTTATATTGATATGGCAAATAAAGAAATTACTCGAATATGGAAATAAAAGAAGTTATATTGATATGGAAGAAAATAATGAGTCATATAGATATGTTGGCATCAGTACGAAATATGCCCAATTTACATACACGGGGGCCGCAGTACGAAAAATACCCAATATTTAGACGTCGTGGCCAAAAACATATATAGGGAGGCAGTGCTCGCCGACCGGCCGTATTGTTCAAAATTTATGTTTATCATATTATTTTGGCAATGCTATATATAAATGATATCTTATACATATAATTCAATTATAGCGATATGGAAATACCATATTATATGTATAAAGAAAAAAAATGTATAATAAAATATACATTGACATACAAATATGGCTAGTTGTATGGATATGCCGTATTCATTATATGGATACGGCATATAGATTATATAAATATGACCAAAAAATATTTTATATTGATATGGCAAATAAAGAAATTACTTGAATATGGAAATAAAACAAGTTATATTGATATGGAAGAAAATAATGAGTCATATAGATATGTTGGCATCAGTACGAAATATGCCCAATTTACATACACCGGGGCCGCAGTACGAAAAATACCCAATATTTAGACGTCGTGGCCAAAAACATATATAGGGAGGCAGTGCTCGCCGACCGGCCGTATTGTTCAAAATTTATGTTTATCATATTATTTTGGCAATGCTATATATAAATGATATCTTATACATATAATTCAATTATAGCGATATGGAAATACCATATTATATGTATAAAGAAAAAAAATGTATAATAAAATATACATTGACATACAAATATGGCTAGTTGTATGGATATGCCGTATTCATTATATGGATACGGCATATAGATTATATGGATATGACCAAAAAATAATTCATAAAGAAATTATATGAATATGGCAGAAATAATTGGTTATATTAATATGATCAAATAATACTTTATATAAAAAAGTGAATATCTTTGGTTGGGTGGCAAAGAGAATTAAATATGCCCGATATATAGACGTCGTGGCCAAAACTACTATAGGGTGAAGTGCTTGTCTGTTGGTCTATATATATACATATAATATTTTATGTGTACACATTATTATTATAGATAGTTAATATCTATCGTATGGGTGGCAAACGGAATTAAATAATTTCGATATTTAGACGTCGTGGCCAAAAACTACTATAGGATGGTCAGTGGTTGTCCACCAATTAATTATTGAACAAACCATATGAATATCATATGCTGTTGTCAATATAATGTATATCAATAATAATAAAAAATAAGGATGGTACAGTAAGTAGTCCATCTACTATTGAACAAAATATATTATAATATATACTTTTGTTATCAATAGAACAACATATATTAAAATCAAAATATTATCCGTATAAATTTGTTTCTTAAATGAAATTAAGACTTGGCTACGCGGTTAATATTATAAACCCATGATAATAAGGTGAAACAGAGGTCAAGTTTCTATTATATATAGAATAACAAATTGTTTCCGACTTTTATCGTTAATCTTTGGTGGCAGGTATATATGATAATTTATATTAAATTATTATATCCCCTGTCGTTTGGGCACAGAGTATCGCTTGCCGGTACAATGTGTTTACAAAAAGCATTATAATAAAATATAATTGCAATATTAGTGATCAAAATAATTTCATATGCGCTCGGTTTTATATCATATATTACCAGAGAGTTATATGGAAAAGATAAATTTTAAATTTATCATCAAAATGCAAATGATTTAACTCAATATTTATATTGGTTAAACAAAAATTGTACATGTGTGGATACAATAATTATGTATGTTGAACAAAATTGATATTTTAGAATGAAATATGTATATATAATATAATAAAAACTTATAGAAA
The DNA here is from genome assembly GCF_030179915.1 of Drosophila takahashii. Lineage (NCBI taxonomy): Eukaryota > Metazoa > Arthropoda > Insecta > Diptera > Drosophilidae > Drosophila > Drosophila takahashii. Next base: position 2,905 of record NW_027221754.1, read on the forward strand.
GAACAATATATATTGAAAATTGTGTTATAAAAAAGTTGTACTTTTTCTTTAACATCAATTATAAACTTGTTATATTAGTGGCGAAACAAGTAAAAATTAAAGAACGTATACGAATGCCATATAAAAATGGCCGTATTCGAATTAAAATAGAATTATTTCACAAAGCAAAAAAAAAAATATTGAATTAAAATCAATATTTAAGAAAAACCGAACATATAAAATGGAAATAAAATCTATTATATTTATATTACTAATTTCTATTCAAAAAATATGAATGAAATATGAACGAAAACATTATTCTGGTTGATCCTGCCAGTAGTTATATGCTTGTCTCAAAGATTAAGCCATGCATGTCTAAGTACACACGAATTAAAAGTGAAACCGCAAAAGGCTCATTATATCAGTTATGGTTCCTTAGATCGTTAACAGTTACTTGGATAACTGTGGTAATTCTAGAGCTAATACATGCAATTAAAACATGAACCTTATGGGACATGTGCTTTTATTAGGCTAAAACCAAGCGATCGCAAGATCGTTATATTGGTTGAACTCTAGATAACATGCAGATCGTATGGTCTTGTACCGACGACAGATCTTTCAAATGTCTGCCCTATCAACTTTTGATGGTAGTATCTAGGACTACCATGGTTGCAACGGGTAACGGGGAATCAGGGTTCGATTCCGGAGAGGGAGCCTGAGAAACGGCTACCACATCTAAGGAAGGCAGCAGGCGCGTAAATTACCCACTCCCAGCTCGGGGAGGTAGTGACGAAAAATAACAATACAGGACTCATATCCGAGGCCCTGTAATTGGAATGAGTACACTTTAAATCCTTTAACAAGGACCAATTGGAGGGCAAGTCTGGTGCCAGCAGCCGCGGTAATTCCAGCTCCAATAGCGTATATTAAAGTTGTTGCGGTTAAAACGTTCGTAGTTGAACTTGTGCTTCATACGGGTAGTACAACTTACAATTGTGGTTAGTACTATACCTTTATGTATGTAAGCGTATTACCGGTGGAGTTCTTATATGTGTTTAAATACTTGTATTTTTTCATATGTTCCTCCTATTTAAAAACCTGCATTAGTGCTCTTAAACGAGTGTTATTGTGGGCCGGTACAATTACTTTGAACAAATTAGAGTGCTTAAAGCAGGCTTCAAATGCCTGAATATTCTGTGCATGGGATAATGAAATAAGACCTCTGTTCTGCTTTCATTGGTTTTCAGATCAAGAGGTAATGATTAATAGAAGCAGTTTGGGGGCATTAGTATTACGACGCGAGAGGTGAAATTCTTGGACCGTCGTAAGACTACTTAAGCGAAAGCATTTGCCAAAGATGTTTTCATTAATCAAGAACGAAAGTTAGAGGTTCGAAGGCGATCAGATACCGCCCTAGTTCTAACCATAAACGATGCCAGCTAGCAATTGGGTGTAGCTACTTTTATGGCTCTCTCAGTCGCTTCCGGGAAACCAAAGCTTTTGGGCTCCGGGGGAAGTATGGTTGCAAAGCTGAAACTTAAAGGAATTGACGGAAGGGCACCACCAGGAGTGGAGCCTGCGGCTTAATTTGACTCAACACGGGAAAACTTACCAGGTCCGAACATAAGTGTGTAAGACAGATTGATAGCTCTTTCTCGAATCTATGGGTGGTGGTGCATGGCCGTTCTTAGTTCGTGGAGTGATTTGTCTGGTTAATTCCGATAACGAACGAGACTCAAATATATTAAATAGATATCTTCAGGATTATGGTGTTGAAGCTTATATAGCCTTCATTCATGGTGGCAGTAAAATGTTTATTGTGTTTGAATGTGTTTATATAAGTGGAGCCGTACCTGTTGGTTTGTCCCATTATAAGGACACTAGCTTCTTAAATGGACAAATTGCGTCTAGCAATAATGAGATTGAGCAATAACAGGTCTGTGATGCCCTTAGATGTCCTGGGCTGCACGCGCGCTACAATGAAAGTATCAACGTGTATTTCCTAGACCGAGAGGTCCGGGTAAACCGCTGAACCACTTTCATGCTTGGGATTGTGAACTGAAACTGTTCACATGAACTTGGAATTCCCAGTAAGTGTGAGTCATTAACTCGCATTGATTACGTCCCTGCCCTTTGTACACACCGCCCGTCGCTACTACCGATTGAATTATTTAGTGAGGTCTCCGGACGTGATCACTGTGACGCCTTGTGTGTTACGGTTGTTTCGCAAAAGTTGACCGAACTTGATTATTTAGAGGAAGTAAAAGTCGTAACAAGGTTTCCGTAGGTGAACCTGCGGAAGGATCATTATTGTATAATATCCTTACCGTTAATAAAAAAATTTGTTAATACAAATTTAATACAAATTACCAATATATATATATATACATAATAATTATAATAATAATTATACCAAAAATATGATCTTAAAAGTAAAAGATCAAATAAATTTCGAACAAGCAAATCGAAATATTGTAATAATATAATATTATTACAAATAAATTAAATAGAAACAAACATAAAATTCGAACAAGCAAATCGAATTATTAATATAATAAAATATATTTTATATATTTATTATAAACTTTTGTGTGTATATGGACCATAATATACACGCGTTGCGAGATGTATTGGCCAACTAATTTGATGATGATCATACATTGGATAATGCAACAACCTAAAATATACAATGTTGTACCTGGTTTCAGGTTAATGTTTTATATAAAATTATCAATATATATTAACAAACAAATGCCATTACAAATAATACTTTGATATATATTGTTTATATAAAACTAAGACATTTCGCAGCATTTATTTTAGGTATATAAATACATTTATTGAAGGAATTGATATATGCCAGTAAAATGGTGTATTTTTAATTTCTTTCAATAAAAACATATTTGACCAAATTTAAAACCAATATTATAAAACTCTAAGCGGTGGATCACTCGGCTCATGGGTCGATGAAGAACGCAGCAAACTGTGCGTCATCGTGTGAACTGCAGGACACATGAACATCGACATTTTGAACGCATATCGCAGTCCATGCTGTTATGTACTTTAATTAATTTTATAGTGCTGCTTGGACTACATATGGTTGAGGGTTGTAAGACTATGCTAATTAAGTTGTTTATACAAATTTTATAATAAAATTTTATAAGCATATGGTATATTATTGGATAAAAATAATTTAATTATTTTATTCATAATATTAACAAATATATGAAAAACATTATCTCACAATAGTAATTAAAGTTTGAGAAAAACGAAGAGGAATATTTTCTTTTTCAATCAAATAATACTGAGAAATGTCTAGCATAAAATATTATCTAGAATTGTCTCTTATTAATGATTTGAAATATGAAAAACGTTGACAATATTATTATTCTTCGTTAATTCGTTACAAATAAATGCCATTAATATATATATACGTCAGCTTTAAACGAATTTAATAAAATGTTTTATCATTATATATAAAGAATTAATTGCAAATAAAAGTTATATACAACCTCAACTCATATGGGACTACCCCCTGAATTTAAGCATATTAATTAGGGGAGGAAAAGAAACTAACAAGGATTTTCTTAGTAGCGGCGAGCGAAAAGAAATCAGTTCAGCACTAAGTCACTTTGTCTATATGGCAAATGTGAGATGCAGTGTATGGAGCGTCAATATTCTAGTATGAGAAATTAACGATTTAAGTCCTTCTTAAATGAGGCCATTTACCCATAGAGGGTGCCAGGCCCGTATAACGTTAATGATTACTAGATGATGTTTCCAAAGAGTCGTGTTGCTTGATAGTGCAGCACTAAGTGGGTGGTAAACTCCATCTAAAACTAAATATAACCATGAGACCGATAGTAAACAAGTACCGTGAGGGAAAGTTGAAAAGAACTCTGAATAGAGAGTTAAACAGTACGTGAAACTGCTTAGAGGTTAAGCCCGATGAACCTGAATATCCGTTATGGAAAATTCATCATTAAAATTGTAATATTTAAACAATATTATGATAATAGTGTGCATTTTTTCCATATAAGGACATTGTAATCTATTAGCATACCAAATTTATCATAAAATATAACTTATAGTTTATTCAAATTAAATTGCTTGCATTTTTAACACAGAATAAATGTTATTAATTTGATAAAGTGCTGATAGATTTATATGAATACAGTGCGTTAATTTTTCGGAATTATATAATGGCATGATTATCATTGATTTTTGTGTTTATTATATGCACTTGTAGGATTAACAATGCGAAAGATTCAGGATACCTTCGGGACCCGTCTTGAAACACGGACCAAGGAGTCTAACATATGTGCAAGTTATTGGGATATAAACCTAATAGCGTAATTAACTTGACTAATAATGGGATTAGTTTTTTAACTATTTATAGCTAATTAACACAATCCCGGGCGTTCTATATAGTTATGTATAATGATATTTATATTATTTATGCCTCTAACTGGAACGTACCTTGAGCATATATGCTGTGACCCGAAAGATGGTGAACTATACTTGATCAGGTTGAAGTCAGGGGAAACCCTGATGGAAGACCGAAACAGTTCTGACGTGCAAATCGATTGTCAGAATTGAGTATAGGGGCGAAAGACCAATCGAACCATCTAGTAGCTGGTTCCTTCCGAAGTTTCCCTCAGGATAGCTGGTGCATTTTAATATTATATAAAATAATCTTATCTGGTAAAGCGAATGATTAGAGGCCTTAGGGTCGAAACGATCTTAACCTATTCTCAAACTTTAAATGGGTAAGAACCTTAACTTTCTTGATATGAAGTTTAAGGTTATGATATAATGTGCCCAGTGGGCCACTTTTGGTAAGCAGAACTGGCGCTGTGGGATGAACCAAACGTAATGTTACGGTGCCCAAATTAACAACTCATGCAGATACCATGAAAGGCGTTGGTTGCTTAAAACAGCAGGACGGTGATCATGGAAGTCGAAATCCGCTAAGGAGTGTGTAACAACTCACCTGCCGAAGCAACTAGCCCTTAAAATGGATGGCGCTTAAGTTGTATACCTATACATTACCGCTAAAGTAGATGATTTATATTACTTGTGATATAAATTTTGAAACTTTAGTGAGTAGGAAGGTAACAATGGTATGCGTAGAAGTGTTTGGCGTAAGCCTGCATGGAGCTGCCATTGGTACAGATCTTGGTGGTAGTAGCAAATAATCGAATGAGACCTTGGAGGACTGAAGTGGAGAAGGGTTTCGTGTGAACAGTGGTTGATCACGAGTTAGTCGGTCCTAAGTTCAAGGCGAAAGCCGAAAATTTTCAAGTAAAACCAAAACGCAATATATACAAATCAAGCTAATATAATATACTTGAATAATTTTGAACGAAAGGGAATACGGTTCCAATTCCGTAACCTGTTGAGTATCCGTTTGTTATTAAATATGGGCCTCGTGCTCATCCTGGCAACAGGAACGACCATAAAGAAGCCGTCGAGAAATATCGGAAGAGTTTTCTTTTCTGTTTTATAGCCGTACTACCATGGAAGTCTTTCGCAGAGAGATATGGTAGATGGGCTAGAAGAGCATGACATATACTGTTGTGTCGATATTTTCTCCTCGGACCTTGAAAATTTATGGTGGGGACACGCAAACTTCTCAACAGGCCGTACCAATATCCGCAGCTGGTCTCCAAGGTGAAGAGTCTCTAGTCGATAGAATAATGTAGGTAAGGGAAGTCGGCAAATTAGATCCGTAACTTCGGGATAAGGATTGGCTCTGAAGATTGAGATAGTCGGGCTTGATTGGGAAACAATAACATGGTTTATGTGCTCGTTCTGGGTAAATAGAGTTTCTAGCATTTATGTTAGTTACTTGTTCCCCGGATAGTTAGTTACGTAGCCAATTGTGGAACTTTCTTGCTAAAATTTTTAAGAATACTAATTGGGTCAAACCAATTAGTTCTTATTAATTATAACGATTATCAATTAACAATCAATTCAGAACTGGCACGGACTTGGGGAATCCGACTGTCTAATTAAAACAAAGCATTGTGATGGCCCTAGCGGGTGTTGACACAATGTGATTTCTGCCCAGTGCTCTGAATGTCAAAGTGAAGAAATTCAAGTAAGCGCGGGTCAACGGCGGGAGTAACTATGACTCTCTTAAGGTAGCCAAATGCCTCGTCATCTAATTAGTGACGCGCATGAATGGATTAACGAGATTCCTACTGTCCCTATCTACTATCTAGCGAAACCACAGCCAAGGGAACGGGCTTGGAATAATTAGCGGGGAAAGAAGACCCTTTTGAGCTTGACTCTAATCTGGCAGTGTAAGGAGACATAAGAGGTGTAGAATAAGTGGGAGATATTAGACTTCGGTTTGGTATCGTCAATGAAATACCACTACTCTTATTGTTTCCTTACTTACTTGATTAAATGGAACGTGTATCATTTCCTAGCCATTATACGGATATATTTATTATATCTTATGGTATTGGGTTTTGATGCAAGCTTCTTGATCAAAGTATCACGAGTTTGTTATATAATCGCAAACAAATTCTTTAATAAAACGGTGCATTTATGTATTTTTGATTTGAAAATTTGGTATAACTCCAATTACTCAGGTATGATCCAATTCAAAGGACATTGCCAGGTAGGGAGTTTGACTGGGGCGGTACATCTCTCAAATAATAACGGAGGTGTCCCAAGGCCAGCTCAGTGCGGACAGAAACCACACATAGAGCAAAAGGGCAAATGCTGACTTGATCTCGGTGTTCAGTACACACAGGGACAGCAAAGCTCGGCCTATCGATCCTTTTGGTTTAAAGAGTTTTTAACAAGAGGTGTCAGAAAAGTTACCATAGGGATAACTGGCTTGTGGCGGCCAAGCGTTCATAGCGACGTCGCTTTTTGATCCTTCGATGTCGGCTCTTCCTATCATTGTGAAGCAAAATTCACCAAGCGTTGGATTGTTCACCCATGCAAGGGAACGTGAGCTGGGTTTAGACCGTCGTGAGACAGGTTAGTTTTACCCTACTAATGACAAAACGTTGTTGCGACAGCATTCCTGCGTAGTACGAGAGGAACCGCAGGTACGGACCAATGGCACAATACTTGTTCGAGCGAACAGTGGTATGACACGCTACGTCCGTTGGATTATGCCTGAACGCCTCTAAGGTCGTATCCGTGCTGGACTGCAATGATAAATAAGGGGCAATTTGCATTGTATGGCTTCTAAACCATTTAAAGTTTATAATTTACTTTATAAACGACAATGGATGTGATGCCAATGTAATTTGTAACATAGTAAATTGGGAGGATCTTCGATCACCTGATGCCGCGCTAGTTACATATAAAAGCATTATTTAATACAATGACAAAGCCTAGAATCAATTGTAAACGACTTTTGTAACAGGCAAGGTGTTGTAAGTGGTTGAGCAGCTGCCATACTGCGATCCACTGAAGCTTATCCTTTGCTTGATGATTCGATAATAAACATAAATTTAATTGTGTTTATTTTGTTTGGCTTTTTTAAGTCAGAATATATATATATATAAAATATATATATATAAAATAATAATTATATTTAAATAAATTTTATTTAAATATATTTAACAATGGTAGCCATATGTATCGTCATCATCCTATTAGTGACGCGTATAAAAATATTCTAAGTCCGAACATGCAAATAAGAGACATATGCAAGTATATGTACTTCTTAAGGTAGCCAACTGAATCGTCATCCTATTAGTGACGTGTATACAAATATTCTAAGTCCGAACATACAAGTAAGAGACATATGCAAGTATATGTACCTCTTAAGGTAGCCAACTGAATCGTCATCCTATTAGTGACGTGTATAAAAATATTCTAAGTCCGAACATACAAGTAAGAGACATATGCAAGTATATGTACCTCTTAAGGTAGCCAACTGAATCGTCATCCTATTAGTGACGCGTATACAAATATTCTAAGTCCGAACATGCAAATAAGAGACATATGCAAGTATATGTACCTCTTAAGGTAGCCAACTGAATCGTCATCCTATTAGTGACGCGTATATTCTAAGTCCGAACATGCAAATAAGAGACATATGCAAGTATATATACCTCTTAAGGTAGCCAACTGAATCGTCATCCTATTAGTGACGTGTATAAAAATATTCTAAGTCCGAACATACAAGTAAGAGACATATGCAAGTATATGTACCTCTTAAGGTAGCCAACTGAATCGTCATCCTATTAGTGACGTGTATAAAAATATTCTAAGTCCGAACATACAAGTAAGAGACATATGGAAGTATATGTACCTCTTAAGGTAGCCAACTGAATCGTCATCCTATTAGTGACGTGTATAAAAATATTCCAAGTCCAAACATGAGTTATATGGATATGAAAATAATATTAAGTTCTAGTATGGATATGAAAAAAAATGAGTTATATGGATATGGGAAAAATAACAAGTTCTAGTATGGATATGAAAAAAATGAGTTATGTGGATATGGGAAAAATAATAAGTTCTAGTATGGATATGAAAAAAAAATGAGTTATATGGATATGGAAAAGAATACAGAGTTCTAGTATGGATATGGAAAAATGAGTTATATGAATATGGGAAAAATGATAAGTTCTAGTATGGATATGAAAAAATATTGAGTTATATGGATATTAAAGAAATAATAAGTTCTAGTATGGATATGGAATAAAATGAGTTATATAGATATGGCAAAAAATTTAATGTTCTAGTATGGATATGAAAAAAATTAGTTATATGAATATGGGAAAATTTATAAGTTCTAGTATGGATATGGGAAAAATAATAAGTTCTAGTATGGATATAAAAAAATATTGAGTTATATGGATATTAAAGAAATAATAAGTTCTAGTATGGACAAAACGGCAAAAAGTCCCCCATTGACAGCTGACGCTACGCTCGCTACGGCATGTGTTGACCAGCCAGTTTTCACGAGCAAGCCGTTTTTGTATGGGAAACCGCTGTGCGCCCTTCTTCAAATCGATATTGCGAAAAACCTTTGGCCGGGCCACTCTTTTTTTTTTTTTTGATCTTTTTCGTAATGAATCAAACTTCATTTTCAAATGGTTTTAAACTCTATAGCTGGTGAAGAACACTGAAAAAAATAAAAACTAAAAAAAACAAATGTTGAATTTATCTTTAAGAAAAAAAATTTTTAATTTTTTTACATTTTTTATGGAAAGCCATAATATTTCTTGAGCGATTAGTGAAAACATCATTAAAGATATCTATACATTTCCGAAGTTAGAATTAATGACGAGTGCAACTTTATGGAAAAAGAAAAAATGACAAAAATGCTATGTTATGGAAAATTATAACTAGTAAAATAAAAAATTATGGATAAAACCGTCAATGATGTTCTTATATTTTCGTTGTAACCGGAAAGTACAAAAAAGTGCGATGAAAATCGGACCTTCGGAAACAGGGGTGGCCCATTTGCAAATTTTGGACTTATACATATAATTCAATTATAGCGATATGGAAATACCATATTATATGTATAAAGAAAAAAATGTATAATAAAATATACATTGACATACAAATATGGCTAGTTGTATGGATATGCCGTATTCATTATATGGATACGGCATATAGATTATATAAAATGACCAAAAAAATATTTTATATTGATATGGCAAATAAAGAAATTACTTGAATATGGAAATAAAAGAAGTTATATTGATATGGAAGAAAATAATGAGTCATATAGATATGTTGGCATCAGTACGAAATATGCCCAATTTACATACACCGGGGCCGCAGTACGAAAAATACCCAATATTTAGACGTCGTGGCCAAAAACATATATAGGGAGGCAGTGCTCGCCGACCGGCCGTATTGTTCAAAATTTATGTTTATCATATTATTTTGGCAATGCTATATATAAATGATATCTTATACATATAATTCAATTATAGCGATATGGAAATACCATATTATATGTATAAAGAAAAAAAATGTATAATAAAATATACATTGACATACAAATATGGCTAGTTGTATGGATATGCCGTATTCATTATATGGATACGGCATATAGATTATATAAATATGACCAAAAAATATTTTATATTGATATGGCAAATAAAGAAATTACTTGAATATGGAAATAAAAGAAGTTATATTGATATGGAAGAAAATAATGAGTCATATAGATATGTTGGCATCAGTACGAAATATGCCCAATTTACATACACCGGGGCCGCAGTACGAAAAATACCCAATATTTAGACGTCGTGGCCAAAAACATATATAGGGAGGCAGTGCTCGCCGACCGGCCGTATTGTTCAAAATTTATGTTTATCATATTATTTTGGCAATGCTATATATAAATGATATCTTATACATATAATTCAATTATAGCGATATGGAAATACCATATTATATGTATAAAGAAAAAAAATGTATAATAAAATATACATTGACATACAAATATGGCTAGTTGTATGGATATGCCGTATTCATTATATGGATACGGCATATAGATTATATAAATATGACCAAAAAATATTTTATATTGATATGGCAAATAAAGAAATTACTTGAATATGGAAATAAAAGAAGTTATATTGATATGGAAGAAAATAATGAGTCATATAGATATGTTGGCATCAGTACGAAATATGCCCAATTTACATACACCGGGGCCGCAGTACGAAAAATACCCAATATTTAGACGTCGTGGCCAAAAACATATATAGGGAGGCAGTGCTCGCCGACCGGCCGTATTGTTCAAAATTTATGTTTATCATATTATTTTGGCAATGCTATATATAAATGATATCTTATACATATAATTCAATTATAGCGATATGGAAATACCACATTATATGTATAAAGAAAAAAATGTATAATAAAATATACATTGACATACAAATATGGCTAGTTGTATGGATATGCCGTATTCATTATATGGATACGGCATATAGATTATATGGATATGACCAAAAAATAATTCATAAAGAAATTATATGAATATGGCAGAAATAATTGGTTATATTAATATGATCAAATAATACTTTATATAAAAAAGTGAATATCTTTGGTTGGGTGGCAAAGAGAATTAAATATGCCCGATATATAGACGTCGTGGCCAAAAACTACTATAGGGTGAAGTGCTTGTCTGTTGGTCTATATATATACATATAATATTTTATGTGTACACATTATTATTATAGATAGTTAATATCTATCGTATGGGTGGCAAACGGAATTAAATAATTTCGATATTTAGACGTCGTGGCCAAAAACTACTATAGGATGGTCAGTGGTTGTCCACCAATTAATTATTGAACAAACCATATGAATATCATATGCTGTTGTCAATATAATGTATATCAATAATAATAAAAAAATAAGGATGGTACAGTAAGTAGTCCATCTACTATTGAACAAAATATATTATAATATATACTTTTGTTATCAATAGAACAACATATATTAAAATCAAAATATTATCCGTATAAATTTGTTTCTTAAATGAAATTAAGACTTGGCTACGCGGTTAATATTATAAACCCATGATAATAAGGTGAAACAGAGGTCAAGTTTCTATTATATATAGAATAACAAATTGTTTCCGACTTTTATCGTTAATCTTTGGTGGCAGGTATATATGATAATTTATATTAAATTATTATATCCCCTGTCGTTTGGGCACAGAGTATCGCTTGCCGGTACAATGTGTTTACAAAAAGCATTATAATAAAATATAATTGCAATATTAGTGATCAAAATAATTTCATATGCGCTCGGTTTTATATCATATATTACCAGAGAGTTATATGGAAAAGATAAATTTTAAATTTATCATCAAAATGCAAATGATTTAACTCAATATTTATATTGGTTAAACAAAAATTGTACATGTGTGGATACAATAATTATGTATGTTGAACAAAAATGATATTTTAGAATGAAATATGTATATATAATATAATAAAAACTTATAGCAAGAACAATATATATTGAAAATTGTGTTATAAAAAAGTTGTACTTTTTCTTTAACATCAATTATAAACTTGTTATATTAGTGGCGAAACAAGTAAAAATTAAAGAACGTATACGAATGCCATATAAAAATGGCCGTATTCGAATTAAAATAGAATTATTTCACAAAGCAAAAAAAAAATATTGAATTAAAATCAATATTTAAGAAAAACCGAACATATAAAATGGAAATAAAATCTATTATATTTATATTACTAATTTCTATTCAAAAAATATGAATGAAATATGAACGAAAACATTATTCTGGTTGATCCTGCCAGTAGTTATATGCTTGTCTCAAAGATTAAGCCATGCATGTCTAAGTACACACGAATTAAAAGTGAAACCGCAAAAGGCTCATTATATCAGTTATGGTTCCTTAGATCGTTAACAGTTACTTGGATAACTGTGGTAATTCTAGAGCTAATACATGCAATTAAAACATGAACCTTATGGGACATGTGCTTTTATTAGGCTAAAACCAAGCGATCGCAAGATCGTTATATTGGTTGAACTCTAGATAACATGCAGATCGTATGGTCTTGTACCGACGACAGATCTTTCAAATGTCTGCCCTATCAACTTTTGATGGTAGTATCTAGGACTACCATGGTTGCAACGGGTAACGGGGAATCAGGGTTCGATTCCGGAGAGGGAGCCTGAGAAACGGCTACCACATCTAAGGAAGGCAGCAGGCGCGTAAATTACCCACTCCCAGCTCGGGGAGGTAGTGACGAAAAATAACAATACAGGACTCATATCCGAGGCCCTGTAATTGGAATGAGTACACTTTAAATCCTTTAACAAGGACCAATTGGAGGGCAAGTCTGGTGCCAGCAGCCGCGGTAATTCCAGCTCCAATAGCGTATATTAAAGTTGTTGCGGTTAAAACGTTCGTAGTTGAACTTGTGCTTCATACGGGTAGTACAACTTACAATTGTGGTTAGTACTATACCTTTATGTATGTAAGCGTATTACCGGTGGAGTTCTTATATGTGTTTAAATACTTGTATTTTTTCATATGTTCCTCCTATTTAAAAACCTGCATTAGTGCTCTTAAACGAGTGTTATTGTGGGCCGGTACAATTACTTTGAACAAATTAGAGTGCTTAAAGCAGGCTTCAAATGCCTGAATATTCTGTGCATGGGATAATGAAATAAGACCTCTGTTCTGCTTTCATTGGTTTTCAGATCAAGAGGTAATGATTAATAGAAGCAGTTTGGGGGCATTAGTATTACGACGCGAGAGGTGAAATTCTTGGACCGTCGTAAGACTAACTTAAGCGAAAGCATTTGCCAAAGATGTTTTCATTAATCAAGAACGAAAGTTAGAGGTTCGAAGGCGATCAGATACCGCCCTAGTTCTAACCATAAACGATGCCAGCTAGCAATTGGGTGTAGCTACTTTTATGGCTCTCTCAGTCGCTTCCCGGGAAACCAAAGCTTTTGGGCTCCGGGGGAAGTATGGTTGCAAAGCTGAAACTTAAAGGAATTGACGGAAGGGCACCACCAGGAGTGGAGCCTGCGGCTTAATTTGACTCAACACGGGAAAACTTACCAGGTCCGAACATAAGTGTGTAAGACAGATTGATAGCTCTTTCTCGAATCTATGGGTGGTGGTGCATGGCCGTTCTTAGTTCGTGGAGTGATTTGTCTGGTTAATTCCGATAACGAACGAGACTCAAATATATTAAATAGATATCTTCAGGATTATGGTGTTGAAGCTTATATAGCCTTCATTCATGGTGGCAGTAAAATGTTTATTGTGTTTGAATGTGTTTATATAAGTGGAGCCGTACCTGTTGGTTTGTCCCATTATAAGGACACTAGCTTCTTAAATGGACAAATTGCGTCTAGCAATAATGAGATTGAGCAATAACAGGTCTGTGATGCCCTTAGATGTCCTGGGCTGCACGCGCGCTACAATGAAAGTATCAACGTGTATTTCCTAGACCGAGAGGTCCGGGTAAACCGCTGAACCACTTTCATGCTTGGGATTGTGAACTGAAACTGTTCACATGAACTTGGAATTCCCAGTAAGTGTGAGTCATTAACTCGCATTGATTACGTCCCTGCCCTTTGTACACACCGCCCGTCGCTACTACCGATTGAATTATTTAGTGAGGTCTCCGGACGTGATCACTGTGACGCCTTGTGTGTTACGGTTGTTTCGCAAAAGTTGACCGAACTTGATTATTTAGAGGAAGTAAAAGTCGTAACAAGGTTTCCGTAGGTGAACCTGCGGAAGGATCATTATTGTATAATATCCTTACCGTTAATAAAAAAATTTGTTAATACAAATTTAATACAAATTACCAATATATATATATATACATAATAATTATAATAATAATTATACCAAAAATATGATCTTAAAAGTAAAAGATCAAATAAATTTCGAACAAGCAAATCGAAATATTGTAATAATATAATATTATTACAAATAAATTAAATAGAAACACACATAAAATTCGAACAAGCAAATCGAATTATTAATATAATAAAATATATTTTATATATTTATTATAAACTTTTGTGTGTATATGGACCATAATATACACGCGTTGCGAGATGTATTGGCCAACTAATTTGATGATGATCATACATTGGATAATGCAACAACCTAAAATATACAATGTTGTACCTGGTTTCAGGTTAATGTTTTATATAAAATTATCAATATATATTAACAAACAAATGCCATTACAAATAATACTTTGATATATATTGTTTATATAAAACTAAGACATTTCGCAGCATTTATTTTAGGTATATAAATACATTTATTGAAGGAATTGATATATGCCAGTAAAATGGTGTATTTTTAATTTCTTTCAATAAAAACATATTTGACCAAATTTAAAACCAATATTATAAAACTCTAAGCGGTGGATCACTCGGCTCATGGGTCGATGAAGAACGCAGCAAACTGTGCGTCATCGTGTGAACTGCAGGACACATGAACATCGACATTTTGAACGCATATCGCAGTCCATGCTGTTATGTACTTTAATTAATTTTATAGTGCTGCTTGGACTACATATGGTTGAGGGTTGTAAGACTATGCTAATTAAGTTGTTTATACAAATTTTATAATAAAATTTTATAAGCATATGGTATATTATTGGATAAAAATAATTTAATTATTTTATTCATAATATTAACAAATATATGAAAAACATTATCTCACAATAGTAATTAAACTTTGAGAAAAACGAAGAGGAATATTTTCTTTTTCAATCAAATAATACTGAGAAATGTCTAGCATAAAATATTATCTAGAATTGTCTCTTATTAATGATTTGAAATATGAAAAACGTTGACAATATTATTATTCTTCGTTAATTCGTTACAAATAAATGCCATTAATATATATATACGTCAGCTTTAAACGAATTTAATAAAATGTTTTATCATTATATATAAAGAATTAATTGCAAATAAAAGTTATATACAACCTCAACTCATATGGGACTACCCCCTGAATTTAAGCATATTAATTAGGGGAGGAAAAGAAACTAACAAGGATTTTCTTAGTAGCGGCGAGCGAAAAGAAATCAGTTCAGCACTAAGTCACTTTGTCTATATGGCAAATGTGAGATGCAGTGTATGGAGCGTCAATATTCTAGTATGAGAAATTAACGATTTAAGTCCTTCTTAAATGAGGCCATTTACCCATAGAGGGTGCCAGGCCCGTATAACGTTAATGATTACTAGATGATGTTTCCAAAGAGTCGTGTTGCTTGATAGTGCAGCACTAAGTGGGTGGTAAACTCCATCTAAAACTAAATATAACCATGAGACCGATAGTAAACAAGTACCGTGAGGGAAAGTTGAAAAGAACTCTGAATAGAGAGTTAAACAGTACGTGAAACTGCTTAGAGGTTAAGCCCGATGAACCTGAATATCCGTTATGGAAAATTCATCATTAAAATTGTAATATTTAAACAATATTATGATAATAGTGTGCATTTTTTCCATATAAGGACATTGTAATCTATTAGCATACCAAATTTATCATAAAATATAACTTATAGTTTATTCAAATTAAATTGCTTGCATTTTAACACAGAATAAATGTTATTAATTTGATAAAGTGCTGATAGATTTATATGAATACAGTGCGTTAATTTTTCGGAATTATATAATGGCATGATTATCATTGATTTTTGTGTTTATTATATGCACTTGTAGGATTAACAATGCGAAAGATTCAGGATACCTTCGGGACCCGTCTTGAAACACGGACCAAGGAGTCTAACATATGTGCAAGTTATTGGGATATAAACCTAATAGCGTAATTAACTTGACTAATAATGGGATTAGTTTTTTAACTATTTATAGCTAATTAACACAATCCGGGGCGTTCTATATAGTTATGTATAATGATATTTATATTATTTATGCCTCTAACTGGAACGTACCTTGAGCATATATGCTGTGACCCGAAAGATGGTGAACTATACTTGATCAGGTTGAAGTCAGGGGAAACCCTGATGGAAGACCGAAACAGTTCTGACGTGCAAATCGATTGTCAGAATTGAGTATAGGGGCGAAAGACCAATCGAACCATCTAGTAGCTGGTTCCTTCCGAAGTTTCCCTCAGGATAGCTGGTGCATTTTAATATTATATAAAATAATCTTATCTGGTAAAGCGAATGATTAGAGGCCTTAGGGTCGAAACGATCTTAACCTATTCTCAAACTTTAAATGGGTAAGAACCTTAACTTTCTTGATATGAAGTTTAAGGTTATGATATAATGTGCCCAGTGGGCCACTTTTGGTAAGCAGAACTGGCGCTGTGGGATGAACCAAACGTAATGTTACGGTGCCCAAATTAACAACTCATGCAGATACCATGAAAGGCGTTGGTTGCTTAAAACAGCAGGACGGTGATCATGGAAGTCGAAATCCGCTAAGGAGTGTGTAACAACTCACCTGCCGAAGCAACTAGCCCTTAAAATGGATGGCGCTTAAGTTGTATACCTATACATTACCGCTAAAGTAGATGATTTATATTACTTGTGATATAAATTTTGAAACTTTAGTGAGTAGGAAGGTACAATGGTATGCGTAGAAGTGTTTGGCGTAAGCCTGCATGGAGCTGCCATTGGTACAGATCTTGGTGGTAGTAGCAAATAATCGAATGAGACCTTGGAGGACTGAAGTGGAGAAGGGTTTCGTGTGAACAGTGGTTGATCACGAGTTAGTCGGTCCTAAGTTCAAGGCGAAAGCCGAAAATTTTCAAGTAAAACCAAAAACGCAATATATACAAATCAAGCTAATATAATATACTTGAATAATTTTGAACGAAAGGGAATACGGTTCCAATTCCGTAACCTGTTGAGTATCCGTTTGTTATTAAATATGGGCCTCGTGCTCATCCTGGCAACAGGAACGACCATAAAGAAGCCGTCGAGAGATATCGGAAGAGTTTTCTTTTCTGTTTTATAGCCGTACTACCATGGAAGTCTTTCGCAGAGAGATATGGTAGATGGGCTAGAAGAGCATGACATATACTGTTGTGTCGATATTTTCTCCTCGGACCTTGAAAATTTATGGTGGGGACACGCAAACTTCTCAACAGGCCGTACCAATATCCGCAGCTGGTCTCCAAGGTGAAGAGTCTCTAGTCGATAGAATAATGTAGGTAAGGGAAGTCGGCAAATTAGATCCGTAACTTCGGGATAAGGATTGGCTCTGAAGATTGAGATAGTCGGGCTTGATTGGGAAACAATAACATGGTTTATGTGCTCGTTCTGGGTAAATAGAGTTTCTAGCATTTATGTTAGTTACTTGTTCCCCGGATAGTTAGTTACGTAGCCAATTGTGGAACTTTCTTGCTAAAATTTTTAAGAATACTAATTGGGTCAAACCAATTAGTTCTTATTAATTATAACGATTATCAATTAACAATCAATTCAGAACTGGCACGGACTTGGGGAATCCGACTGTCTAATTAAAACAAAGCATTGTGATGGCCCTAGCGGGTGTTGACACAATGTGATTTCTGCCCAGTGCTCTGAATGTCAAAGTGAAGAAATTCAAGTAAGCGCGGGTCAACGGCGGGAGTAACTATGACTCTCTTAAGGTAGCCAAATGCCTCGTCATCTAATTAGTGACGCGCATGAATGGATTAACGAGATTCCTACTGTCCCTATCTACTATCTAGCGAAACCACAGCCAAGGGAACGGGCTTGGAATAATTAGCGGGGAAAGAAGACCCTTTTGAGCTTGACTCTAATCTGGCAGTGTAAGGAGACATAAGAGGTGTAGAATAAGTGGGAGATATTAGACTTCGGTTTGGTATCGTCAATGAAATACCACTACTCTTATTGTTTCCTTACTTACTTGATTAAATGGAACGTGTATCATTTCCTAGCCATTATACGGATATATTTATTATATCTTATGGTATTGGGTTTGATGCAAGCTTCTTGATCAAAGTATCACGAGTTTGTTATATAATCGCAAACAAATTCTTTAATAAAACGGTGCATTTATGTATTTTTGATTTGAAAATTTGGTATAACTCCAATTACTCAGGTATGATCCAATTCAAGGACATTGCCAGGTAGGGAGTTTGACTGGGGCGGTACATCTCTCAAATAATAACGGAGGTGTCCCAAGGCCAGCTCAGTGCGGACAGAAACCACACATAGAGCAAAAGGGCAAATGCTGACTTGATCTCGGTGTTCAGTACACACAGGGACAGCAAAAGCTCGCCTATCGATCCTTTTGGTTTAAAGAGTTTTTAACAAGAGGTGTCAGAAAAGTTACCATAGGGATAACTGGCTTGTGGCGGCCAAGCGTTCATAGCGACGTCGCTTTTTGATCCTTCGATGTCGGCTCTTCCTATCATTGTGAAGCAAAATTCACCAAGCGTTGGATTGTTCACCCATGCAAGGGAACGTGAGCTGGGTTTAGACCGTCGTGAGACAGGTTAGTTTTACCCTACTAATGACAAAACGTTGTTGCGACAGCATTCCTGCGTAGTACGAGAGGAACCGCAGGTACGGACCAATGGCACAATACTTGTTCGAGCGAACAGTGGTATGACGCTACGTCCGTTGGATTATGCCTGAACGCCTCTAAGGTCGTATCCGTGCTGGACTGCAATGATAAATAAGGGGCAATTTGCATTGTATGGCTTCTAAACCATTTAAAGTTTATAATTTACTTTATAAACGACAATGGATGTGATGCCAATGTAATTTGTAACATAGTAAATTGGGAGGATCTTCGATCACCTGATGCCGCGCTAGTTACATATAAAAGCATTATTTAATACAATGACAAAGCCTAGAATCAATTGTAAACGACTTTTGTAACAGGCAAGGTGTTGTAAGTGGTTGAGCAGCTGCCATACTGCGATCCACTGAAGCTTATCCTTTGCTTGATGATTCGATAATAAACATAAATTTAATTGTGTTTATTTTGTTTGGCTTTTTTAAGTCAGAATATATATATATATAAAATATATATATATAAAATAATAATTATATTTAAATAAATTTTATTTAAATATATTTAACAATGGTAGCCATATGTATCGTCATCCTATTAGTGACGCGTATAAAAATATTCTAAGTCCGAACATGCAAATAAGAGACATATGCAAGTATATGTACTTCTTAAGGTAGCCAACTGAATCGTCATCCTATTAGTGACGTGTATACAAATATTCTAAGTCCGAACATACAAGTAAGAGACATATGCAAGTATATGTACCTCTTAAGGTAGCCAACTGAATCGTCATCCTATTAGTGACGTGTATAAAAATATTCTAAGTCCGAACATACAAGTAAGAGACATATGCAAGTATATGTACCTCTTAAGGTAGCCAACTGAATCGTCATCCTATTAGTGACGTGTATAAAAATATTCTAAGTCCGAACATACAAGTAAGAGACATATGCAAGTATATGTACCTCTTAAGGTAGCCAACTGAATCGTCATCCTATTAGTGACGCGTATAAAAATATTCTAAGTCCGAACATGCAAATAAGAGACATATGCAAGTATATGTACCTCTTAAGGTAGCCAACTGAATCGTCATCCTATTAGTGACGTGTATAAAAATATTCTAAGTCCGAACATACAAGTAAGAGACATATGCAAGTATATGTACCTCTTAAGGTAGCCAACTGAATCGTCATCCTATTAGTGACGTGTATAAAAATATTCTAAGTCCGAACATACAAGTAAGAGACATATGGAAGTATATGTACCTCTTAAGGTAGCCAACTGAACGGACGTGCTTTTAGTCGTGCTGCTGACAGTCGGGATTTTGTGTGGTGAATTCGCGAGTTTCGGCGCTGGAAAGCGTTTTAAAATTTGCGGTTTGTGAAGGTGAACGGCTGGGTGTAAGAATCGAGTTTGAAAAGTGAGGATAAGGGTGGAAATTCGCAGTTTTTCGAATTGGGAATTTTCCATTGCGCCACGTGCGTTGAGAGAGTGCGCTCTCGCGAGTGCTCTCTGGAGAGAGGCGTTAGGCACAAGTGCGGGATTTCTCTCGTACGATCAGCTGTGCTAGCGGGAGTGTGTACGGACTAAGTGGTTGGTGCCATTGCTAAGTGCTGCCAGATCGCTGGAAATATAATTTGGTGAGTTTCTTTACTAAGTTATATTTTTGGGTGGTTGTTTGTTGCCGATAGATGTCGTCCGCAATGGACACCATCGAGTCCGGAAGCGAGTCGGCGAGCAGTCGCAGTAGCAGCGCTACAGGTCGGGGTAGGGGTCGCCCTAGAGGGAAACGCGGCCATCAGGGGAAGACCCGCGATGCGTCGCGAGCCAAGGTGCCGGCTGTGGATGGGGCCTCTGGTGGCCCAGAGCCCGTTGTCGAGGAGGATCTTGATTCTCTCGAGATGCCGCCGCCTCCTGCACCCGCTGGTAGGCCCGTTGCCGCCCCTGGCCATACTCCTGACAATGATGCCACCGCATCTGCTGCCGCAAGGATCGCGGATGCTGCTGCCGCCAGGATCGCCGCTGCCGCCGCTGGAGCTGAGGTCGTTGTCCCCTCGCCCGTTGCTCACAAATCGGAGGACTTTGCCATGGAGGTTGTAAAAGCAGGCTCAGGCCGCGTCGCTGAAGAGCTGGCGGCGATAAGGGAGGCATTTGTGTTGCAATCCGCGGCCCGCCTCTCACAGAGCGCCATCAAGGAAGTGATGAGTATCACAGCGAGATACGAGGCGTTGATTTCCGCGCTGAATGTTCGGAATGCCGTGCTTGAAGACCGCTTTAAGCAGTCGGTTAAGACGCTCCCGCCGCCACCCCAGCGACCGGTTCCTGCTGCCACCGCGCCGTCTTATTCAGCTGCATACCCAAGCCTGCCCCAGCCCTCTGCTGCACCGGTCCCACTGCCGCGTAAGCCGCGGGAGACCTGGTCGGCAGTCGTGCACAGCACGGACCCGAATATCTCGGGGAAGCAGCTCGCTGAGAAGGTGCGAAAGGAGATCGCCCCAGCGCTGGGTGTTCGCGTGCACGAGGTGCGAGGACTGGCACGTGGTGGTGCGGTTATACGTACCCCGTCGTCAGGCGAGCTGAAGCAGGTGATGGCCAACAAAAAGTTCCAGGAGGCTGGGCTGCAAATCAGCAGGACCCCACAACTGAAGCCGAGGATAGAGATCCGGGATGTGGACACCGCCCACAAGCCCGAGGACTTTATGGCGGAGTTGTATAAAAACAACTTTGCCGACAGGATGGAACTGGCGGAGTTCAAGAAGGCTGTGCGTCTGGAAAAGCCCTGGTCGCAGGCCAATGGCGCCACGGTGACCGTGACGCTGGAGGTCGACCCAGTGGGCTTGGACGTTCTCGACGGAGCAAAGGCATACATAGGATGGTTTGCCTACAACTGCCGTGCCTTGGTACGAACCTACGCCTGCCACAGGTGTGTTGGTTTCGACCACAAGGTTGCGAGCTGCAGGATGTCCGAGAAGGACAAGGTGTGCCGACAGTGCGGGCAGGTTGGCCACAGTGCGCGGGGCTGTCCCAACCCTGTGGACTGCCGAAATTGCCGCTTCAAGGGCTACCCGTCAGCACATCACATGCTGTCTGCTGGGTGCCCTGTGTATGCGGCGGTGCTGGCGCGGGTGAATGCTAGACACTAACCATGTTTAGCTTCATCCAGGCAAACTGTGGCAAAGGACGAGCTGCGACCATCGAGCTCGGAGTCCGATTGCGTGAAAGCAGGTGCCTGTTCGCACTGTTGCAGGAGCCCTACGTCGATGTGAGCAACGGGAGGATGGATGAGCTGCCGGAAGGTATCAGGAGCTTTACCGATAGGAAAGGAAAGGCAGCCATCCTAGTGAATCACCAGGATGTCATCTGTATGCAAGTGGAGCCCCTCACCACGGATTACGGCGTATGCGTGAAAATTATAGGAGGATTTGGCTCAATCCTTCTATGCTCCGCATATTGCCAGTTTGATGGCGACTTACCCTTGTACCTCACGTACTTGGATGCGGTCCTGCTGCTGGCCAGCAGAACTCCCGCAATCCTTGGCCTTGATGCGAATGCAGCATCCCCCATGTGGTTTAGCAAGCTTCCTCCCAACGCGGAGGGACTTGCTAACTACAATCGGGGTGAGCTGCTGTCTCTGTGGATTGTGGAAAAGGGAGCTGCGGTTCTAAACCAGCCAAGTTCGGTGTACACGTTCGAGTCCATGAACGGACGGAGCGACATCGACGTGACGATCGCCAACACTGCAGGATCTATGCTGGCCACATATGAGTGGAGAGTGGACAATTGGGAGTTAAGTGACCACAACATCATTACTGTTGTGGCCAACTTGACGACCGATACAGCCGTTGAGAGCCTAGCTCCGGTGCCGTCCTGGAACTTCTCCAATGCACGTTGGCGGTTGTTCGAGCAGGAAATGGTGAGTAGGGCAGCCGAACTTCCGGAAGACTTCTCAGAATCGCCGCTGGACCAACAAGTCTCTACCCTTCGCAGGATCGTCCACGAAGTGTGCGATCTTGTTTTGGGTAGGAGGACGGCAGGATCGCCGAGATCCAGACCAGGTTGGTGGACCGCTGACCTAAGCGCGATGCGCCGCGATGTCAGGAGACTTAGGCGCCGTCTTCAGGATGCCAGACGTCGTCGTCACGATGACGTGGCCGAGCTAATTGTGGTCGAGCTGAGACGTACCTCAGCCGCCTACAAGAAGCTCATCCTGAGGACAAAAGAGGACAGCTGGAGACGCTTCGTGGGAGAAAATTCACACGATCCCTGGGGGCGCGTCTACAAGATGTGCCGAGGTCGCAAGAAACGGACGGAGATTGGGTGCCTTCGCGTTAATGGCGAGCTGGTCACCAATTGGGGTGACTGTGCGCGTGTGCTCCTCCGCAACTTCTTTCCGGTTGCGGAGTCCGATGCACCGATTGCCATAGCGGAGGAACTCCACCGCCACTGGAAGTTTCTGAGGTTGGTGCTTGTGTCGCCAGGTTGAAGAGCAAACGCTCGCCTGGCATGGACGGCATCAACGGAACGATTTGCAAGGCTGTGTGGCGCGCCATACCTCAGCACCTAACGGCGATATATTCCAACTGCATCCGGTCGGGGTACTTCCCTGCAGAGTGGAAATGCCCACGTGTTGTGGCTCTGCTCAAGGGACCGACAAGGACAGGTGTGAGGCATCGTCGTAAAGCGGAATTTTCCTAGTTCCGGTCTTCTGTAAGGTGCTAGAGGCCATAATGGTTGATCGTGTGAGAGAAGTTCTTCCGGAAGGCTGCAGATGGCAGTTCGGTTTTCGTCAAGGACGTTGTGTGGAGGATGCTTGGATGCACGTGAAGAGCAGTGTTCACGCCAGCCCGGCGAGATACGTGCTCGGCATTTTCGTGGACTTCAAGGGAGCCTTCGACAACGTGGAGTGGAGTGCTGCACTGCGCCGATTGGCCGAGTTGGGATGCCGAGAGATGAGCTTGTGGCAGAGCTTCTTCTCCGGCAGGAGCGCAGAAATCCGAAGCAGTTACGAGACCGTTAATGTCCCGGTAACTAGAGGTTGTCCGCAGGGGTCAATCAGCGGCCCATTTATTTGGGACCTGCTGATGGATGTACTGCTACGACGCCTTGAGTCGTACTGCACACTGAGTGCGTACGCGGATGATCTGCTGCTTCTCGTCGAGGGAAAACTCCCGGCTCGCGCTGGAGACAAAAGGAGCGCAACTAATGTCCATCGTTGAAACGTGGGGGATGGAAGTCGGCGTTGCCGTTTCCACCAGCAAGGAACCAAGAAAGCTACTCGCTCGTGGCCCGAATGGAGTGCTTCGACGCACACCTGCGGTAAAATTTGCTGGAGCAAACTTACCGTATGTTAGCAGCTGCCGGTACCTTGGCATCACAGTCAGCGAAGGCTTGAAATTCTTCGAGCACGTCAGAAATCTCCGACAGCGTATGGCTGGAGTCGTTGCAGCATTGGCGCGTGTGCTTCGAGCAGACTGGGGCCTCAGTCCTCGAGCCAGGCGGACCATTTATGCCGGACTCATGGTGCCCTGTGAACTGTTTGGTGCCTCGGTATGGTATGTCACTACGACGCGGCAAGAAGTGGCCAGAGAGCACCTCATTGCCTGCCAGAGGCTTACCTTCTTGGATGCCTTCCGGTATGCCGAACAGTGTCCACTGTGGCACTGCAGGTTCTTGCTGGCGTTCCCCCGTTCGATTTGGCTGCTATGCAAATGGCAGTTAAATACAAGCTTAAGCGTGGATACCCGTTGGAGGATTACGATCTGCTGTATAGTGAAGACCTCACTGGTCTAAGCTGGGAAGAGAAGATGGTGCGTATGGAGCAGTGCCTACTGCACAGATGGCAAGACAGATGGGATGACGTAGATGCATCCGGACGGGTGACCTACAAGTTCATTTCAGATGTGGACTTTTACATTTCGGAATCCACACTTTGGATTCCCGATGCGCACCGGATTTTTAATCACAGGACACGGATCGTTGAACGCATTTCTGTATAGCAGAACGCTCTCGGACTCTGCCGCATGCTCATGTGGCGATCCATTTGAGGATTGGCAGCACGTCTTGTGTGACTGCCCCCTCTATGCAGATTTGCGCGACCTCGATGGACTTGGAGTGCAGCGAAATGGCGAAAACCGAACGTTTGGAAGGATTCTGGAGGATGAGGACAGGACTCGACGACTCAATGTGTTTGCTGATGAGGCGTTCCGCAGGAGAAGGGACTTTTAGTCCATTTACTCTGCTGTGTGGCTAGCGGCGAAGAATACTACCACAGCTTGTCATAGCTTGTCGTAGGAGGCGACTAATATGACATGGGTGCCCTATCCGAGCTTGTCGGAGCTTAAGGGGTGAGGCCTACCGATCCTGTAATTTCGGTACCACGGGTTGAGCAGCTGTCCAAGGCTGCTCATTGAGGTCGGCCCCCATGTGGGAGTATCGTGGTGGCTGTGGTTGACACCCATATGCGGGTAGAGCCTTCGGGTTCGACGTGGAGTTGCGTCATACAACTCGGGTGCTGTGACCCAAAGATCAGTAGGGATTTAGATAGATCCGCTCCTCAGCAAGGGGGAATGCTTGCCCGACAAGTAAGCATTCGAATTGCTACCGGGTGGTTGCTATGTACATAGCTATAGCTTCTAGTCCGGGCGTGGTCTGGCGCTTAACCTAGACACATTGCACTATACACTCACTTGTGGGTGTATAAGAGTGCCGTGGTTGTAATCCCTTCAGTGTGGAACATGCCACGTTAAATAAGAGCGGAGGGATCCGATTCACACACACTGTCCCTATCTACTATCTAGCGAAACCACAGCAAAGGGAACGGGCTTGGAATAATTAGCGGGGAAAGAAGACCCTTTTGAGCTTGACTCTAATCTGGCAGTGTAAGGAGACATAAGAGGTGTAGAATAAGGGGGAGATACTAGACTTCGGTCTGGTAGCGTCCATGAAATACCCCTACTCTTATTGTTTCCTTACTTACTTGATTAAATGGAACGTGTATCATTTCCTAGCCATTATACGGATATATTTATTATATCTTATGGTATTGGGTTTTGATGCAAGCTTCTTGATCAAAGTATCACGAGTTTGTTATATAATCGCAAACAAATTCTTTAATAAAACGGTGCATTTATGTATTTTTGATTTG
>NW_027221755.1:0-60722 GCF_030179915.1 Drosophila takahashii
ACAACTAGCCATATTTGTATGTCAATGTATATTTTTATTATACATTTTTTCTTTATACATATAATATGGTATTTCCATATCGCTATAATTGAATTATATGTATAAGATATCATTTATATATAGCATTGCCAAAATAATATGATAAACATAAATTTTGAACAATACGGCCGGTCGGCGAGCACTGCCTCCATATATATGTATTTGTCCACGACGTCTAAATATTGGGTATTTTTCGTACTGCGGCACCGGTGTATGTAAATTGGGCATATTTCGTACTGATGCAAACATATCTATATGACTCATTATTTTCTTCCATATAAATATAACTTCTTTTATTTCCATATTCAAGTAATTTCTTTATTTTACATATCAATATAAAATATTTTTTGGTCATATTTATATAATCTATATGCCGTATCCATATAAGAATACGGCATATCCATACAACTAGCCATATTTGTATGTCAATGTATATTTTATTTATACATTTTTTTCTTTATACATATAATATGGTATTTCCATAGCGCTAATTGAATTATATGTATAAGATATCATTTATATATAGCATTGCCAAAATAATATGAAAAAACATAATTTTGAACAATACAACCGGTCGGCGAGCACTGCCTCCCTATATATGTTTTTTGGCCACGACGTCTAAATATTGGGTATTTATCGTACTGCGGCTCCGGTGTATGTAAATTGGGCATATTTCGTACTGATGCCACCATATCCATATAACTTATTTTGTTCTATATCTATATAATAATTTTTTTTCCATACCTATAACTATTAAACTAATTTTTTTCCATATCCATACTTGAACTTATTATTTTTCCCATATCCATATAACTCGTTTTTTCCATATCCACACTAGAATTAGTATTTATCCCATATCATATAAATCATTATTTTACCATATCAATATAAATAATATTTTTCCATATTCATACTAGAACTTATTATTTCTTTAATATTCATATAACTCAATATTTTTTCATATCCATACTAGAACTTATTCTTTTTCCATATCCATACTAGAACTTATAAATTTTCCCATATCATATAACTAATTTTTTTCATATCCATACTAGAACATTATATTTTTGCCATATCTATATAACTCATTTTATTCCATATCCATACTAGAACTTATTATTTCTTTAATATCCATATAACTTAATATTTTTCCATATCCATACCAGAACTTTTTATTTTTCCCATATCCTAGAACTAATTTTTTTCATATCCATACTAGAACCTAATTTTCTTCCTATATCCATATAACTTATTATTTACTATTACAATATAATTAATTTTTTCCATATCCATACTAGAGCTATTATCTCTTCAATATCCATAAAACTCAATTTTTTTTCATATCCATACTAGAACTGATTATTTTTCCCATATCCATACTAGAACTCAGTATTCTTCCCATATCCATACTACAACTTAGTATTTTTCCCATATGCATATAACTCATTATTTAGCATATCAATATACTAATTTTTTTCCATATCCATACTAGAACTTATTATTTCTTAATATCCATATAACTCAATTTTTTTTATATCCATACTAGAACTTATTATTTTTCCATATCCATACTAGAACTTATAAATTTTCCCATATTCATATAACTAATTTTTTTCATATCCATACTAGAACATTAAATTTTTGCCATATCTATATAACTCATTTTATTCCATATCCATACTAGAACTTATTATTTCTTTAATATCCATATAACTCAATATTTTTTCATATCCATACTAGAACTTATCATTTTTCCCATATTCATATAACTCATTTTTCCATATCCATACTAGAACTCTGTATTCTTTTCCATATCCATATAACTCATTTTTTTTCATATCCATACTAGAACTTATTATTTTTCCCATATCCACATAACTATTTTTTTCATATCCATACTAGAACTTGTTATTTTTCCCATATCCATATAACTCATTTTTTTTCATATCCATACTAGAACTAATATTATTTTCATTATCCATATAACTCATGTTTGGACTTGGAATATTTTTATACACGTCACTAATAGGATGACGATTCAGTTGGCTACCTTAAGAGGTACATATACTTGCATATGTCTTACTTGTATGTTCGGACTTAGAATATTTATACACGTCACTAATAGGATGACGATTCAGTTGGCTACTTAAGAGGTACATATACTTTGCATATGTGTCTTACTTGTATGTTGGGAGTTATAATATTTGTATAGTCGTCACTAATAGGATGACGATACAGTTGGCTACCTTAAGAGGTACATATACTTGCATATGTCTCTTATTTGCATGTTCGGACTTAGAATATTTTTATACGCGTCACTAATAGGATGACGATTCAGTTGGCTACCTTAAGAGGTACATATACTTGCATATGTCTCTTACTTGTATGTTCGGACTTAGAATATTTTTATACACGTCACTAATAGGATGACGATTCAGTTGGCTACCTTAAGAGGTACATATACTTGCATATGTCTCTTACTTGTATGTTCGGACTTAGAATATTTTAATACACGTCACTAATAGGATGACGATTCAGTTGGCTACCTTAAGAGGTACATATACTTGCATATGTCTCTTACTTGTATGTTCGGACTTAGAATATTTGTATACACGTCACTATAGGATGACGATTCAGTTGGTACCTTAAGAAGTACATATACTTGCATATGTCTCTTATTTGCATGTTCGGACTTAGAATATTTTTATACGCGTCACTAATAGGATGACGATACATATGGCTACCATTGTTAAATATATTTAAATAAAATTTATTTAAATATAATTATTATTTTATATATATATATTTTATATATATATATATTCTGACTTAAAAAAGCCAAACAAAATAAACACAATTAAATTTATGTTTATTATCGAATCATCAAGCAAAGGATAAGCTTCAGTGGATCGCAGTATGGCAGCTGCTCAACCACTTACAACACCTTGCCTGTTACAAAAGTCGTTTACAATTGATTCTAGGCTTTGTCATTGTATTAAATAATGCTTTTATATGTAACTAGCGCGGCATCAGGTGATCGAAGATCCTCCCAATTTACTATGTTACAAATTACATTGGCATCACATCCATTGTCGTTTATAAAGTAAATTATAAACTTTAAATGGTTTAGAAGCCATACAATGCAAATTGCCCCTTATTTATCATTGCAGTCCAGCACGGATACGACCTTAGAGGCGTTCAGGCATAATCCAACGGACGTAGCGTCATACCACTGTTCGCTCGAACAAGTATTGTGCCATTGGTCCGTACCTGCGGTTCCTCTCGTACTACGCAGGAATGCTGTCGCAACAACGTTTTGTCATTAGTAGGGTAAAACTAACCTGTCTCACGACGGTCTAAACCCAGCTCACGTTCCCTTGCATGGGTGAACAATCCAACGCTTGGTGAATTTTGCTTCACAATGATAGGAAGAGCCGACATCGAAGGATCAAAAAGCGACGTCGCTATGAACGCTTGGCCGCCACAAGCCAGTTATCCCTATGGTAACTTTTCTGACACCTCTTGTTAAAAACTCTTTAAACCAAAAGGATCGATAGGCCGAGCTTTTGCTGTCCCTGTGTGTACTGAACACCGAGATCAAGTCAGCATTTGCCCTTTTGCTCTATGTGTGGTTTCTGTCCGCACTGAGCTGGCCTTGGGACACCTCCGTTATTATTTGAGAGATGTACCGCCCCAGTCAAACTCCCTACCTGGCAATGTCCTTGAATTGGATCATACCTGAGTAATTGGAGTTATACCAAATTTTCAAATCAAAAATACATAAATGCACCGTTTTATTAAAGAATTTGTTTGCGATTATATAACAAACTCGTGATACTTTGATCAAGAAGCTTGCATCAAAACCCAATACCATAAGATATAATAAATATATCCGTATAATGGCTAGGAAATGATACACGTTCCATTTAATCAAGTAAGTAAGGAAACAATAAGAGTAGTGGGTATTTCATTGACGATACCAAACCGAAGTCTAATATCTCCCACTTATTCTACACCTCTTATGTCTCCTTACACTGCCAGATTAGAGTCAAGCTCAAAAGGGTCTTCTTTCCCCGCTAATTATTCCAAGCCCGTTCCCTTGGCTGTGGTTTCGCTAGATAGTAGATAGGGACAGTAGGAATCTCGTTAATCCATTCATGCGCGTCACTAATTAGATGACGAGGCATTTGGCTACCTTAAGAGAGTCATAGTTACTCCCGCCGTTGACCCGCGCTTACTTGAATTTCTTCACTTTGACATTCAGAGCACTGGGCAGAAATCACATTGTGTCAACACCCGCTAGGGCCATCACAATGCTTTGTTTTAATTAGACAGTCGGATTCCCCAAGTCCGTGCCAGTTCTGAATTGATTGTTAATTGATAATCGTTATAATTAATAAGAACTAATTGGTTTGACCCAATTAGTATTCTTAAAATTTTAGCAAGAAAGTTCCACAATTGGCTACGTAACTAACTATCCGGGGAACAAGTAACTAACATAAATGCTAGAAACTCTATTTACCCAGAACGAGCACATAAACCATGTTATTGTTTCCCAATCAAGCCCGACTATCTCAATCTTCAGAGCCAATCCTTATCCCGAAGTTACGGATCTAATTTGCCGACTTCCCTTACCTACATTATTCTATCGACTAGAGACTCTTCACCTTGGAGACCAGCTGCGGATATTGGTACGGCCTGTTGAGAAGTTTGCGTGTCCCCACCATAAATTTTCAAGGTCCGAGGAGAAAATATCGACACAACAGTATATGTCATGCTCTTCTAGCCCATCTACCATATCTCTCTGCGAAAGACTTCCATGGTAGTACGGCTATAAAACAGAAAAGAAAACTCTTCCGATATCTCTCGACGGCTTCTTTATGGTCGTTCCTGTTGCCAGGATGAGCACGAGGCCCATATTTAATAACAAACGGATACTCAACAGGTTACGGAATTGGAACCGTATTCCCTTTCGTTCAAAATTATTCAAGTATATTATATTAGCTTGATTTGTATATATTGCGTTTTTGGTTTTACTTGAAAATTTTCGGCTTTCGCCTTGAACTTAGGACCGACTAACTCGTGATCAACCACTGTTCACACGAAACCCTTCTCCACTTCAGTCCTCCAAGGTCTCATTCGATTATTTGCTACTACCACCAAGATCTGTACCAATGGCAGCTCCATGCAGGCTTACGCCAAACACTTCTACGCATACCATTGTACCTTCCTACTCACTAAAGTTTCAAAATTTATATCACAAGTAATATAAATCATCTACTTTAGCGGTAATGTATAGGTATACAACTTAAGCGCCATCCATTTTAAGGGCTAGTTGCTTCGGCAGGTGAGTTGTTACACACTCCTTAGCGGATTTCGACTTCCATGATCACCGTCCTGCTGTTTTAAGCAACCAACGCCTTTCATGGTATCTGCATGAGTTGTTAATTTGGGCACCGTACATTACGTTTGGTTCATCCCACAGCGCCAGTTCTGCTTACCAAAAGTGGCCCACTGGGCACATTATATCATAACCTTAAACTTCATATCAAGAAAGTTAAGGTTCTTACCCATTTAAAGTTTGAGAATAGGTTAAGATCGTTTCGACCCTAAGGCCTCTAATCATTCGCTTTACCAGATAAGATTATTTTATATAATATTAAAATGCACCAGCTATCCTGAGGGAAACTTCGGAAGGAACCAGCTACTAGATGGTTCGATTGGTCTTTCGCCCCTATACTCAATTCTGACAATCGATTTGCACGTCAGAACTGTTTCGGTCTTCCATCAGGGTTTCCCCTGACTTCAACCTGATCAAGTATAGTTCACCATCTTTCGGGTCACAGCATATATGCTCAAGGTACGTTCCAGTTAGAGGCATAAATAATATAAATATCATTATACATAACTATATAGAACGCCCCGGGATTGTGTTAATTAGCTATAAATAGTTAAAAAACTAATCCCATTATTATCCCAATAACTTGCACATATGTTAGACTCCTTGGTCCGTGTTTCAAGACGGGTCCCGAAGGTATCCTGAATCTTTCGCATTGTTAATCCTACAAGTGCATATAATAAACACAAAAATCAATGATAATCATGCCATTATATAATTCCGAAAAATTAACGCACTGTATTCATATAAATCTATCAGCACTTTATCAAATTAATAACATTTATTCTGTGTTAAAATGCAAGCAATTTAATTTGAATAAACTA
The DNA here is from genome assembly GCF_030179915.1 of Drosophila takahashii. Lineage (NCBI taxonomy): Eukaryota > Metazoa > Arthropoda > Insecta > Diptera > Drosophilidae > Drosophila > Drosophila takahashii. Next base: position 6,262 of record NW_027221755.1, read on the forward strand.
TAAGTTATATTTTATGATAAATTTGGTATGCTAATAGATTACAATGTCCTTATATGGAAAAAATGCACACTATTATCATAATATTGTTTAAATATTACAATTTTAATGATGAATTTTCCATAACGGATATTCAGGTTCATCGGGCTTAACCTCTAAGCAGTTTCACGTACTGTTTAACTCTCTATTCAGAGTTCTTTTCAACTTTCCCTCACGGTACTTGTTTACTATCGGTCTCATGTTTATATTTAGTTTTAGATGGAGTTTACCACCCACTTAGTGCTGCACTATCAAGCAACACGACTCTTTGGAAACATCATCTAGTAATCATTAACGTTATACGGGCCTGGCACCCTCTATGGGTAAATGGCCTCATTTAAGAAGGACTTAAATCGTTAATTTCTCATACTAGAATATTGACGCTCCATACACTGCATCTCACATTTGCCATATAGACAAAGTGACTTAGTGCTGAACTGATTTCTTTTCGCTCGCCGCTACTAAGAAAATCCTTGTTAGTTTCTTTTCCTCCCCTAATTAATATGCTTAAATTCAGGGGGTAGTCCCATATGAGTTGAGGTTGTATATAACTTTTATTTGCAATTAATTCTTTATATATAATGATAAAACATTTTATTAAATTCGTTTAAAGCTGACGTATATATATATTAATGGCATTTATTTGTAACGAATTAACGAAGAATAATAATATTGTCAACGTTTTTCATATTTCAAATCATTAATAAGAGACAATTCTAGATAATATTTTATGCTAGACATTTCTCAGTATTATTTGATTGAAAAAGAAAATATTCCTCTTCGTTTTTCTCAAAGTTTAATTACTATTGTGAGATAATGTTTTTCATATATTTGTTAATATTATGAATAAAATAATTAAATTATTTTTATCCAATAATATACCATATGCTTATAAAATTTTATTATAAAATTTGTATAAACAACTTAATTAGCATAGTCTTACAACCCTCAACCATATGTAGTCCAAGCAGCACTATAAAATTAATTAAAGTACATAACAGCATGGACTGCGATATGCGTTCAAAATGTCGATGTTCATGTGTCCTGCAGTTCACACGATGACGCACAGTTTGCTGCGTTCTTCATCGACCCATGAGCCGAGTGATCCACCGCTTAGAGTTTTATAATATTGGTTTTAAATTTGGTCAAATATGTTTTTATTGAAAGAAATTAAAAATACACCATTTTACTGGCATATATCAATTCCTTCAATAAATGTATTTATATACCTAAAATAAATGCTGCGAAATGTCTTAGTTTTATATAAACAATATATATCAAAGTATTATTTGTAATGGCATTTGTTTGTTAATATATATTGATAATTTTATATAAAACATTAACCTGAAACCAGGTACAACATTGTATATTTTAGGTTGTTGCATTATCCAATGTATGATCATCATCAAATTAGTTGGCCAATACATCTCGCAACGCGTGTATATTATGGTCCATATACACACAAAAGTTTATAATAAATATATAAAATATATTTTATTATATTAATAATTCGATTTGCTTGTTCGAATTTTATGTTTGTTTCTATTTAATTTATTTGTAATAATATTATATTATTACAATATTTCGATTTGCTTGTTCGAAATTTATTTGATCTTTTACTTTTAAGATCATATTTTTGGTATAATTATTATTATCATTATTATGTATATATATATATATTGGTAATTTGTATTAAATTTGTATTAACAAATTTTTTTATTAACGGTAAGGATATTATACAATAATGATCCTTCCGCAGGTTCACCTACGGAAACCTTGTTACGACTTTTACTTCCTCTAAATAATCAAGTTCGGTCAACTTTTGCGAAACAACCGTAACACACAAGGCGTCACAGTGATCACGTCCGGAGACCTCACTAAATAATTCAATCGGTAGTAGCGACGGGCGGTATGTACAAAGGGCAGGGACGTAATCAATGCGAGTTAATGACTCACACTTACTGGGAATTCCAAGTTCATGTGAACAGTTTCAGTTCACAATCCCAAGCATGAAAGTGGTTCAGCGGTTTACCCGGACCTCTCGGTCTAGGAAATACACGTTGATACTTTCATTGTAGCGCGCGTGCAGCCCAGGACATCTAAGGGCATCACAGACCTGTTATTGCTCAATCTCATTATTGCTAGACGCAATTTGTCCATTTAAGAAGCTAGTGTCCTTATAATGGGACAAACCAACAGGTACGGCTCCACTTATATAAACACATTCAAACACAATAAACATTTTACTGCCACCATGAATGAAGGCTATATAAGCTTCAACACCATAATCCTGAAGATATCTATTTAATATATTTGAGTCTCGTTCGTTATCGGAATTAACCAGACAAATCACTCCACGAACTAAGAACGGCCATGCACCACCACCCATAGATTCGAGAAAGAGCTATCAATCTGTCTTACACACTTATGTTCGGACCTGGTAAGTTTTCCCGTGTTGAGTCAAATTAAGCCGCAGGCTCCACTCCTGGTGGTGCCCTTCCGTCAATTCCTTTAAGTTTCAGCTTTGCAACCATACTTCCCCCGGAGCCCAAAAGCTTTGGTTTCCCGGGAAGCGACTGAGAGAGCCATAAAAGTAGCTACACCCAATTGCTAGCTGGCATCGTTTATGGTTAGAACTAGGGCGGTATCTGATCGCCTTCGAACCTCTAACTTTCGTTCTTGATTAATGAAAACATCTTTGGCAAATGCTTTCGCTTAAGTTAGTCTTACGACGGTCCAAGAATTTCACCTCTCGCGTCGTAATACTAATGCCCCCAAACTGCTTCTATTAATCATTACCTCTTGATCTGAAAACCAATGAAAGCAGAACAGAGGTCTTATTTCATTATCCCATGCACAGAATATTCAGGCATTTGAAGCCTGCTTTAAGCACTCTAATTTGTTCAAAGTAATTGTACCGGCCCACAATAACACTCGTTTAAGAGCACTAATGCAGGTTTTTAAATAGGAGGAACATATGAAAAAATACAAGTATTTAAACACATATAAGAACTCCACCGGTAATACGCTTACATACATAAAGGTATAGTACTAACCACAATTGTAAGTTGTACTACCCGTATGAAGCACAAGTTCAACTACGAACGTTTTAACCGCAACAACTTTAATATACGCTATTGGAGCTGGAATTACCGCGGCTGCTGGCACCAGACTTGCCCTCCAATTGGTCCTTGTTAAAGGATTTAAAGTGTACTCATTCCAATTACAGGGCCTCGGATATGAGTCCTGTATTGTTATTTTTCGTCACTACCTCCCCGAGCTGGGAGTGGGTAATTTACGCGCCTGCTGCCTTCCTTAGATGTGGTAGCCGTTTCTCAGGCTCCCTCTCCGGAATCGAACCCTGATTCCCCGTTACCCGTTGCAACCATGGTAGTCCTAGATACTACCATCAAAAGTTGATAGGGCAGACATTTGAAAGATCTGTCGTCGGTACAAGACCATACGATCTGCATGTTATCTAGAGTTCAACCAATATAACGATCTTGCGATCGCTTGGTTTTAGCCTAATAAAAGCACATGTCCCATAAGGTTCATGTTTTAATTGCATGTATTAGCTCTAGAATTACCACAGTTATCCAAGTAACTGTTAACGATCTAAGGAACCATAACTGATATAATGAGCCTTTTGCGGTTTCACTTTTAATTCGTGTGTACTTAGACATGCATGGCTTAATCTTTGAGACAAGCATATAACTACTGGCAGGATCAACCAGAATAATGTTTTCGTTCATATTTCATTCATATTTTTTGAATAGAAATTAGTAATATAAATATAATAGATTTTATTTCCATTTTATATGTTCGGTTTTTCTTAAATATTGATTTTAATTCAATATTTTTTTTTTGCTTTGTGAAATAATTCTATTTTAATTCGAATACGGCCATTTTTATATGGCATTCGTATACGTTCTTTAATTTTTACTTGTTTCGCCACTAATATAACAAGTTTATAATTGATGTTAAAGAAAAAGTACAACTTTTTTATAACACAATTTTCAATATATATTGTTCTTTCTATAAGTTTTTATTATATTATATATACATATTTCATTCTAAAATATCATTTTTGTTCAACATACATAATTATTGTATCCACACATGTACAATTTTTGTTTAACCAATATAAATATTGAGTTAAATCATTTGCATTTTGATGATAAATTTAAAATTTATCTTTTCCATATAACTCTCTGGTAATATATGATATAAAACCGAGCGCATATGAAATTATTTTGATCACTAATATTGCAATTATATTTTATTATAATGCTTTTTGTAAACACATTGTACCGGCAAGCGATACTCTGTGCCCAAACGACAGGGGATATAATAATTTAATATAAATTATCATATATACCTGCCACCAAAGATTAACGATAAAAGTCGGAAACAATTTGTTATTCTATATATAATAGAAACTTGACCTCTGTTTCACCTTATTATCATGGGTTTATAATATTAACCGCGTAGCCAAGTCTTAATTTCATTTAAGAAACAAATTTATACGGATAATATTTTGATTTTAATATATGTTGTTCTATTGATAACAAAAGTATATATTATAATATATTTTGTTCAATAGTAGATGGACTACTTACTGTACCATCCTTATTTTTTTATTATTATTGATATACATTATATTGACAACAGCATATGATATTCATATGGTTTGTTCAATAATTAATTGGTGGACAACCACTGACCATCCTATAGTAGTTTTTGGCCACGACGTCTAAATATCGAAATTATTTAATTCCGTTTGCCACCCATACGATAGATATTAACTATCTATAATAATAATGTGTACACATAAAATATTATATGTATATATATAGACCAACAGACAAGCACTTCACCCTATAGTAGTTTTTGGCCACGACGTCTATATATCGGGCATATTTAATTCTCTTTGCCACCCAACCAAAGATATTCACTTTTTTATATAAAGTATTATTTGATCATATTAATATAACCAATTATTTCTGCCATATTCATATAATTTCTTTATGAATTATTTTTTGGTCATATCCATATAATCTATATGCCGTATCCATATAATGAATACGGCATATCCATACAACTAGCCATATTTGTATGTCAATGTATATTTTATTATACATTTTTTTTCTTTATACATATAATGTGGTATTTCCATATCGCTATAATTGAATTATATGTATAAGATATCATTTATATATAGCATTGCCAAAATAATATGATAAACATAAATTTTGAACAATACGGCCGGTCGGCGAGCACTGCCTCCCTATATATGTTTTTGGCCACGACGTCTAAATATTGGGTATTTTTCGTACTGCGGCCCCGGTGTATGTAAATTGGGCATATTTCGTACTGATGCCAACATATCTATATGACTCATTATTTTCTTCCATATCAATATAACTTCTTTTATTTCCATATTCAAGTAATTTCTTTATTTGCCATATCAATATAAAATATTTTTTGGTCATATTTATATAATCTATATGCCGTATCCATATAATGAATACGGCATATCCATACAACTAGCCATATTTGTATGTCAATGTATATTTTATTATACATTTTTTTTCTTTATACATATAATATGGTATTTCCATATCGCTATAATTGAATTATATGTATAAGATATCATTTATATATAGCATTGCCAAAATAATATGATAAACATAAATTTTGAACAATACGGCCGGTCGGCGAGCACTGCCTCCCTATATATGTTTTTGGCCACGACGTCTAAATATTGGGTATTTTTCGTACTGCGGCCCCGGTGTATGTAAATTGGGCATATTTCGTACTGATGCCAACATATCTATATGACTCATTATTTTCTTCCATATCAATATAACTTCTTTTATTTCCATATTCAAGTAATTTCTTTATTTGCCATATCAATATAAAATATTTTTTGGTCATATTTATATAATCTATATGCCGTATCCATATAATGAATACGGCATATCCATACAACTAGCCATATTTGTATGTCAATGTATATTTTATTATACATTTTTTTTCTTTATACATATAATATGGTATTTCCATATCGCTATAATTGAATTATATGTATAAGATATCATTTATATATAGCATTGCCAAAATAATATGATAAACATAAATTTTGAACAATACGGCCGGTCGGCGAGCACTGCCTCCCTATATATGTTTTTGGCCACGACGTCTAAATATTGGGTATTTTTCGTACTGCGGCCCCGGTGTATGTAAATTGGGCATATTTCGTACTGATGCCAACATATCTATATGACTCATTATTTTCTTCCATATCAATATAACTTCTTTTATTTCCATATTCAAGTAATTTCTTTATTTGCCATATCAATATAAAATATTTTTTGGTCATATTTATATAATCTATATGCCGTATCCATATAATGAATACGGCATATCCATACAACTAGCCATATTTGTATGTCAATGTATATTTTATTATACATTTTTTTTCTTTATACATATAATATGGTATTTCCATATCGCTATAATTGAATTATATGTATAAGATATCATTTATATATAGCATTGCCAAAATAATATGAAAAACATAAATTTTGAACAATACAACCGGTCGGCGAGCACTGCCTCCCTATATATGTTTTTGGCCACGACGTCTAAATATTGGGTATTTATCGTACTGCGGCTCCGGTGTATGTAAATTGGGCATATTTCGTACTGATGCCACCATATCCATATAACTTATTTTTTGTTCTATATCTATATAATTAATTTTTTTTCCATACCTATAACTATTAAACTAATTTTTTTCCATATCCATACTTGAACTTATTATTTTTCCCATATCCATATAACTCGTTTTTTCCATATCCACACTAGAATTTAGTATTTATCCCATATCCATATAAATCATTATTTACCATATCAATATAAATAATATTTTTCCATATTCATACTAGAACTTATTATTTCTTTAATATTCATATAACACAATATTTTTTCATATCCATACTAGAACTTATTCTTTTTCCCATATCCATACTAGAACTTATAAATTTTCCCATATTCATATAACTAATTTTTTTCATATCCATACTAGAACATTAAATTTTTTGCCATATCTATATAACTCATTTTATTCCATATCCATACTAGAACTTATTATTTCTTTAATATCCATATAACTCAATATTTTTTCATATCCATACTAGAACTTATCATTTTTCCCATATTCATATAACTCATTTTTCCATATCCATACTAGAACTCTGTATTCTTTTCCATATCCATATAACTCATTTTTTTTTCATATCCATACTAGAACTTATTATTTTTCCCATATCCACATAACTCATTTTTTTCATATCCATACTAGAACTTGTTATTTTTCCCATATCCATATAACTCATTTTTTTTCATATCCATACTAGAACTTAATATTATTTTCATATCCATATAACTCATGTTTGGACTTGGAATATTTTTATACACGTCACTAATAGGATGACGATTCAGTTGGCTACCTTAAGAGGTACATATACTTCCATATGTCTCTTACTTGTATGTTCGGACTTAGAATATTTTTATACACGTCACTAATAGGATGACGATTCAGTTGGCTACCTTAAGAGGTACATATACTTGCATATGTCTCTTACTTGTATGTTCGGACTTAGAATATTTTTATACACGTCACTAATAGGATGACGATTCAGTTGGCTACCTTAAGAGGTACATATACTTGCATATGTCTCTTATTTGCATGTTCGGACTTAGAATATTTTTATACGCGTCACTAATAGGATGACGATTCAGTTGGCTACCTTAAGAGGTACATATACTTGCATATGTCTCTTACTTGTATGTTCGGACTTAGAATATTTTTATACACGTCACTAATAGGATGACGATTCAGTTGGCTACCTTAAGAGGTACATATACTTGCATATGTCTCTTACTTGTATGTTCGGACTTAGAATATTTTTATACACGTCACTAATAGGATGACGATTCAGTTGGCTACCTTAAGAGGTACATATACTTGCATATGTCTCTTATTTGCATGTTCGGACTTAGAATATTTTTATACGCGTCACTAATAGGATGACGATTCAGTTGGCTACCTTAAGAGGTACATATACTTGCATATGTCTCTTACTTGTATGTTCGGACTTAGAATATTTTTATACACGTCACTAATAGGATGACGATTCAGTTGGCTACCTTAAGAGGTACATATACTTGCATATGTCTCTTACTTGTATGTTCGGACTTAGAATATTTTTATACACGTCACTAATAGGATGACGATTCAGTTGGCTACCTTAAGAGGTACATATACTTGCATATGTCTCTTACTTGTATGTTCGGACTTAGAATATTTGTATACACGTCACTAATAGGATGACGATTCAGTTGGCTACCTTAAGAAGTACATATACTTGCATATGTCTCTTATTTGCATGTTCGGACTTAGAATATTTTTATACGCGTCACTAATAGGATGACGATACATATGGCTACCATTGTTAAATATATTTAAATAAAATTTATTTAAATATAATTATTATTTTATATATATATATTTTATATATATATATATTCTGACTTAAAAAAGCCAAACAAAATAAACACAATTAAATTTATGTTTATTATCGAATCATCAAGCAAAGGATAAGCTTCAGTGGATCGCAGTATGGCAGCTGCTCAACCACTTACAACACCTTGCCTGTTACAAAAGTCGTTTACAATTGATTCTAGGCTTTGTCATTGTATTAAATAATGCTTTTATATGTAACTAGCGCGGCATCAGGTGATCGAAGATCCTCCCAATTTACTATGTTACAAATTACATTGGCATCACATCCATTGTCGTTTATAAAGTAAATTATAAACTTTAAATGGTTTAGAAGCCATACAATGCAAATTGCCCCTTATTTATCATTGCAGTCCAGCACGGATACGACCTTAGAGGCGTTCAGGCATAATCCAACGGACGTAGCGTCATACCACTGTTCGCTCGAACAAGTATTGTGCCATTGGTCCGTACCTGCGGTTCCTCTCGTACTACGCAGGAATGCTGTCGCAACAACGTTTTGTCATTAGTAGGGTAAAACTAACCTGTCTCACGACGGTCTAAACCCAGCTCACGTTCCCTTGCATGGGTGAACAATCCAACGCTTGGTGAATTTTGCTTCACAATGATAGGAAGAGCCGACATCGAAGGATCAAAAAGCGACGTCGCTATGAACGCTTGGCCGCCACAAGCCAGTTATCCCTATGGTAACTTTTCTGACACCTCTTGTTAAAAACTCTTTAAACCAAAAGGATCGATAGGCCGAGCTTTTGCTGTCCCTGTGTGTACTGAACACCGAGATCAAGTCAGCATTTGCCCTTTTGCTCTATGTGTGGTTTCTGTCCGCACTGAGCTGGCCTTGGGACACCTCCGTTATTATTTGAGAGATGTACCGCCCCAGTCAAACTCCCTACCTGGCAATGTCCTTGAATTGGATCATACCTGAGTAATTGGAGTTATACCAAATTTTCAAATCAAAAATACATAAATGCACCGTTTTATTAAAGAATTTGTTTGCGATTATATAACAAACTCGTGATACTTTGATCAAGAAGCTTGCATCAAAACCCAATACCATAAGATATAATAAATATATCCGTATAATGGCTAGGAAATGATACACGTTCCATTTAATCAAGTAAGTAAGGAAACAATAAGAGTAGTGGTATTTCATTGACGATACCAAACCGAAGTCTAATATCTCCCACTTATTCTACACCTCTTATGTCTCCTTACACTGCCAGATTAGAGTCAAGCTCAAAAGGGTCTTCTTTCCCCGCTAATTATTCCAAGCCCGTTCCCTTGGCTGTGGTTTCGCTAGATAGTAGATAGGGACAGTAGGAATCTCGTTAATCCATTCATGCGCGTCACTAATTAGATGACGAGGCATTTGGCTACCTTAAGAGAGTCATAGTTACTCCCGCCGTTGACCCGCGCTTACTTGAATTTCTTCACTTTGACATTCAGAGCACTGGGCAGAAATCACATTGTGTCAACACCCGCTAGGGCCATCACAATGCTTTGTTTTAATTAGACAGTCGGATTCCCCAAGTCCGTGCCAGTTCTGAATTGATTGTTAATTGATAATCGTTATAATTAATAAGAACTAATTGGTTTGACCCAATTAGTATTCTTAAAAATTTTAGCAAGAAAGTTACACAATTGGCTACGTAACTAACTATCCGGGGAACAAGTAACTAACATAAATGCTAGAAACTCTATTTACCCAGAACGAGCACATAAACCATGTTATTGTTTCCCAATCAAGCCCGACTATCTCAATCTTCAGAGCCAATCCTTATCCCGAAGTTACGGATCTAATTTGCCGACTTCCCTTACCTACATTATTCTATCGACTAGAGACTCTTCACCTTGGAGACCAGCTGCGGATATTGGTACGGCCTGTTGAGAAGTTTGCGTGTCCCCACCATAAATTTTCAAGGTCCGAGGAGAAAATATCGACACAACAGTATATGTCATGCTCTTCTAGCCCATCTACCATATCTCTCTGCGAAAGACTTCCATGGTAGTACGGCTATAAAACAGAAAAGAAAACTCTTCCGATATCTCTCGACGGCTTCTTTATGGTCGTTCCTGTTGCCAGGATGAGCACGAGGCCCATATTTAATAACAAACGGATACTCAACAGGTTACGGAATTGGAACCGTATTCCCTTTCGTTCAAAATTATTCAAGTATATTATATTAGCTTGATTTGTATATATTGCGTTTTTGGTTTTACTTGAAAATTTTCGGCTTTCGCCTTGAACTTAGGACCGACTAACTCGTGATCAACCACTGTTCACACGAAACCCTTCTCCACTTCAGTCCTCCAAGGTCTCATTCGATTATTTGCTACTACCACCAAGATCTGTACCAATGGCAGCTCCATGCAGGCTTACGCCAAACACTTCTACGCATACCATTGTACCTTCCTACTCACTAAAGTTTCAAAATTTATATCACAAGTAATATAAATCATCTACTTTAGCGGTAATGTATAGGTATACAACTTAAGCGCCATCCATTTTAAGGGCTAGTTGCTTCGGCAGGTGAGTTGTTACACACTCCTTAGCGGATTTCGACTTCCATGATCACCGTCCTGCTGTTTTAAGCAACCAACGCCTTTTTTGGGCACCGTAACATTACGTTTGGTTCATCCCACAGCGCCAGTTCTGCTTACCAAAAGTGGCCCACTGGGCACATTATATCATAACCTTAAACTTCATATCAAGAAAGTTAAGGTTCTTACCCATTTAAAGTTTGAGAATAGGTTAAGATCGTTTCGACCCTAAGGCCTCTAATCATTCGCTTTACCAGATAAGATTATTTTATATAATATTAAAATGCACCAGCTATCCTGAGGGAAACTTCGGAAGGAACCAGCTACTAGATGGTTCGATTGGTCTTTCGCCCCTATACTCAATTCTGACAATCGATTTGCACGTCAGAACTGTTTCGGTCTTCCATCAATGTTTCCCCTGACTTCAACCTGATCAAGTATAGTTCACCATCTTTCGGGTCACAGCATATATGCTCAAGGTACGTTCCAGTTAGAGGCATAAATAATATAAATATCATTATACATAACTATATAGAACGCCCCGGGATTGTGTTAATTAGCTATAAATAGTTAAAAAACTAATCCCATTATTAGTCAAGTTAATTACGCTATTAGGTTTATATCCCAATAACTTGCACATATGTTAGACTCCTTGGTCCGTGTTTCAAGACGGGTCCCGAAGGTATCCTGAATCTTTCGCATTGTTAATCCTACAAGTGCATATAATAAACACAAAAATCAATGATAATCATGCCATTATATAATTCCGAAAAATTAACGCACTGTATTCATATAAATCTATCAGCACTTTATCAAATTAATAACATTTATTCTGTGTTAAAATGCAAGCAATTTAATTTGAATAAACTATAAGTTATATTTTATGATAAATTTGGTATGCTAATAGATTACAATGTCCTTATATGGAAAAAATGCACACTATTATCATAATATTGTTTAAATATTACAATTTTAATGATGAATTTTCCATAACGGATATTCAGGTTCATCGGGCTTAACCTCTAAGCAGTTTCACGTACTGTTTAACTCTCTATTCAGAGTTCTTTTCAACTTTCCCTCACGGTACTTGTTTACTATCGGTCTCATGGTTATATTTAGTTTTAGATGGAGTTTACCACCCACTTAGTGCTGCACTATCAAGCAACACGACTCTTTGGAAACATCATCTAGTAATCATTAACGTTATACGGGCCTGGCACCCTCTATGGGTAAATGGCCTCATTTAAGAAGGACTTAAATCGTTAATTTCTCATACTAGAATATTGACGCTCCATACACTGCATCTCACATTTGCCATATAGACAAAGTGACTTAGTGCTGAACTGATTTCTTTTCGCTCGCCGCTACTAAGAAAATCCTTGTTAGTTTCTTTTCCTCCCCTAATTAATATGCTTAAATTCAGGGGGTAGTCCCATATGAGTTGAGGTTGTATATAACTTTTATTTGCAATTAATTCTTTATATATAATGATAAAACATTTTATTAAATTCGTTTAAAGCTGACGTATATATATATTAATGGCATTTATTTGTAACGAATTAACGAAGAATAATAATATTGTCAACGTTTTTCATATTTCAAATCATTAATAAGAGACAATTCTAGATAATATTTTATGCTAGACATTTCTCAGTATTATTTGATTGAAAAAGAAAATATTCCTCTTCGTTTTTCTCAAAGTTTAATTACTATTGTGAGATAATGTTTTTCATATATTTGTTAATATTATGAATAAAATAATTAAATTATTTTTATCCAATAATATACCATATGCTTATAAAATTTTATTATAAAATTTGTATAAACAACTTAATTAGCATAGTCTTACAACCCTCAACCATATGTAGTCCAAGCAGCACTATAAAATTAATTAAAGTACATAACAGCATGGACTGCGATATGCGTTCAAAATGTCGATGTTCATGTGTCCTGCAGTTCACACGATGACGCACAGTTTGCTGCGTTCTTCATCGACCCATGAGCCGAGTGATCCACCGCTTAGAGTTTTATAATATTGGTTTTAAATTTGGTCAAATATGTTTTTATTGAAAGAAATTAAAAATACACCATTTTACTGGCATATATCAATTCCTTCAATAAATGTATTTATATACCTAAAATAAATGCTGCGAAATGTCTTAGTTTTATATAAACAATATATATCAAAGTATTATTTGTAATGGCATTTGTTTGTTAATATATATTGATAATTTTATATAAAACATTAACCTGAAACCAGGTACAACATTGTATATTTTAGGTTGTTGCATTATAGTAGTATGAAAATGAGAGTTCTGAATCGTATTTAATGAGAGTTCTGGATACAAAGTGGAGGGGGAGGTAATTAATTATGCTAATTAGGGTAATAAATCAGGACAATGTGACAGGTGTGGGGGTAATTAAAGTTAATGGGTGCGTGACGAGTGATCGTTAATTAGGGTCCACAATAGTTATATCCAGCTTTTGTATGTAGGATTTGTATTCAGGAATCAGGAATCCCGAAATTCGGTCCAGAAATCGGGGGAGATATTACTGGGGTGTGACGGGTGATCGTAAATTAGGGTGATAAGTTGCTTATATCTAGGAATTGTATTCAGGAATTCGCTCCCCCGAATTTCGTTTAAGAAATCGGGACCCTAATTAAGCGGGTGAGAAGTTACTGGGGTGTGACGGGTGATCGTAAATTAGGGTCCACAATAGTTATATCCAGCTTTTGTATCTAGGAAATGGGGTGAAAGAGGGGAGGCACTCTGCTTAAGTGGTTGACGAGTAGGTTGACGGGATCGAACGTGGGAGAAGTTAGAAAAATAGGGTGAAACGAGGGGAGGGAATCTAGTTAAGCGGGTGAGAAGTTACTGGGGTGTGTCAGGTGATCATAGCGTTATATTTGGGTTATCCTAGTTAATGGGGGAGAAATTACTGGGGTGTGCCGGGTGTCCTTTGCCTAGATTAAGAAAGTGTGGTGCACACGCGGGTACGTGTTAGAATGTCACGGGCTGTTGTCACGTCCAAAAGAAACAGCTGAAAGCAACCACCCTTGAAAAGGGATCCCTTTGCTTGCCACTGAGAAACAAACTCCCAAAGAAACAGCTGAAACCAAGCACCCTTGAAAAGGGATCCCTTTGCTTGCCACTGAGAAACAAACTCCCACCCCAATGACAAAAAGAATATGTAAATTTTAAATTCAAGTATATTTATTTATTTTTTTTAACTTTTTGACCTGAAAGAAATAGCTGAAAAAAATCACCCATCCCCCAAACAAAAGAATATGTTAATTTTAATTTCAAATATATTTTTATTGTTTTATTTATTTTTTATTTGTAAATTTAAGGTTAAGATTTTTGTATTTGTTAATTAAAGCAATAGCTTTAATTCTAATGTATGGTGCCTGGTGACATTGACATGTATCCGGGCCCTCTCTTACGTCATCGTCGGCCCAGGGACATGTTAGCATATGCACACCATACCTAGATTCTCTCTCACCGACTCGATCCATCTGTTGTAGCTTGGAGAAGTCCATCTCCAGGGACTCCCGATGATCCTCAAAAATGAAGTCACCAAATTCTTCGAGGAAATTGGTGATTTCATCACACACGTGGTTGTTATTCATTCTGCTGCTGCTGTTTCTTGTTGTTTCTTGATGTTGTTGGCGCTGTTTCTTGTTGTTTCTTGATGTTGTTGGCGCTGTTTCTTGTTGTTTCTTGATGTTGTTGGCGCTGTTTGTCTGTTGATGATGTTGTTGTTTGTTGATTTTTGGTTGTTGATTAGTTGTTTGTTGTATAGTTGATTTTTGGTTGTTGTATAGTTGTTTTGTTGGTTTGGTTTGTTGATTTTTGGTTGTAGTTTTGTTGTTATTCCAAACTTATGTTGCTGCTGCTGATATTATTAATCCAGACTTGTAATTCGAACTGAAGGTTCTTCCCAGTAACTTCTTACTTTTATCCCCTCTTCATATGGGGAGCAAAAATTTTCCACCACCATCCCTTCCCTCGCGATCATCCCTTTGAGAAAATTAGTTAGACAAATGCAAATGTGACTAGAAACCGAGTAGTCAACAACCTGGTTGCTAGGACACGGTTCACTTTCACCCCTCCCTCGCCATCAAATATTCGATGGAATCAACCAATGAAAATAATGCAAGTCTAATTTCTTATATTAAATTTAAGGAAAATATTTTCAACAACCAATCAATTCGTTGCAACTCTAATTTCTTATATTAAATTTAAGGAAAATATTTTTATCAACCAATCAAAACATTGAATTTTTTAATTTTCAAACTAAAGTTTAAGTTTATACTAATAATCTATCCTCAAAGTTATATTTAAGCTAGAATTTAACCAAATTCAGATCAGTGTTTTCAAATTTCTTGAAGTGACCTACTCTTTTTACTAGTTTCGAAAAACAGTAAAGTGATCTTATCAACGTGTGTACCTCAATTGAAAAGTGGCTTTGTGAGAACAATTAAATTACAATTACAAATTAACTACATTACAAGTGACTTTGTGAAAAGAAAATAAAAATTTAAAACAATCTACAAATTAACTACATTACAAGTGACTTTGTGAAAAGAAAATAAAAATTTAAAACAATCTACAAATTAATTACAATTGTAATTCTTTCCAAATAAAAAATTAAAATGAATAACCAAACCCAAAAATATTGTGAGTCATGCCGTCGTTTCATCCCGGTGGGAGTTCAATGGAATCACCATGCACGAACCGCGAACCACAAGATGAATGCTATAGAACCTTTGGATGGAAGAATCAAAAAGATTTCGGATGGATTCAAGGGTCGAATCCTTCATTATATGTTTGTTAATGAAGGAGAGGAATTAAGATACCCGGAAGAGTTCCTCTTCGAAGCAGGAGAGGCTTTAAAATCGCATTTATTTAATGTGCTTCAAAGCTACATGTCCGGTAAAGTTAATTTTGAGCTTTTTGCGGAATATATGCTCGTGAAAGATAACGATTTAAAAACGGAGACTAAACAATTCCAAAGCAAAATGGAAGTTGTTACAAGCCACTCGGATTTAGACCGCATATTCACCAATCACTCAAACCATCTGAAAATAAAAATGGAAGAGTTTCAGGAAAGGGATAGCGGGTGGACCCTACTCCGCATAATTCGATTGGAAATGAATTTCAATCAATTTAAACCGCTTTCTGGTTCCTCATTTATCCCAACACCACCCAAGCTTTTTTCGAAAAAAGCAATAATTAATGTCCAAAATAAGAATGACTCATACTGTTTTAAATGGACTTTAATTTCGGCACTTACAAAGGTAGCAAGTAACCCTAGTATGTGCTACACATATAAAGTTGATATAAGGGCCGAAAGATTTGTTTTAAAATCTGGAATAAATTTGGACTTCAGTGGGTTAACATTCCCGCTCAAAATAAAGGACATAGACATTTTCATTCAAAAAAACGTTACATTGAGTATTAACGTTTTTGGATATGATGAGGAAAGTGAAACTATAATTGGACCTCTTTATCAATCTGGAGTTGAAAAGCCGACGCACATAAATATACTTTTCCTGGAAGGAAACGGATTCGGTCACTACACATGGATAAAAAATATTTCAAAGTATGAATTTTACTCGTTATAGACCTACTTTTACTTATTATGTTACATTACTTGTTTTATTTTTCTTTTGTTTAACAGACTAATGACTTCACAAAGAGGATCACATAATGGACGGGAATGGTTTTGCAATACCTGCTTAAATTTTTCATCAACTGCAAGTCACGCACTTCGCCACAAGGAGCTTTGCAGTGGAAAGGTTGCCACTCTCCCAAGCCCATATAAATCGACATTGAAGTATACGGCACTGCGTCATCAACTAAAAGTTCCGTTCGCAGTGTATGCAGATTTCGAGTGTATACTTCGACGTAAAAATATTGATGTAAGTCCTAAACTGTTTAATGTAAATGAACATGTACCAATTTCATATGCTTACTTTATAAAGTGTGCATATGATTCTAGCTTAGATAAATTTGTAATGGAAACGGGAGGTAATTCAGCCATAAATTTTGTCAATTCCCTTGTAAATAACTTAAAAACTATTCATACAAATTATTTGAGTAAAATTGTTCCCATAGTAATGAATCCAGAGGACGATTTTGATTTTGAGTTTACCCTCAATTGTCATATTTGTGAGAAGGCTTTAGCGGATGATAGGGTTCGAGATCATTGTCATTATACAGGTAGATACAGGGGTGCAGCTCATTCGAAATGTAATTTAGAATTGAAAACGTCTAATTTTATCCCAGTTTTCTTCCACAATTTCTCCAAGTATGATTGTCACTTGTTTATCAAAGAATTAACATTAATACCTGGAGAAATTAAAGTTATTCCCATAAACAAGGAGCACTTCATTTCAGTAATGAAAAAAATTGAAAATGAATGTGGAAACAGTTTTGAGATAAGGTTTCTAGACACATTTAGATTTATGACATCTAGTCTAGATGCCTTAGCGTCCAATTTAGAAGATGATCAACTTAAATCAGTAAGATCACATTTTAATTGTGAAAATGAATTTAGGCTTATGCGGAAGAAGGGTGTATTCCCATATGAATATCTTGATTCAGAGCATAGACTAGACGAAACTAGTTTACCATCAAGAGACCAATTTTATAATCAGTTTACTGAAAAGCATTGTTCTCAAGAGGAATATAGTCATGCTGTTAAAGTTTGGACACAATTTTCCTGTAAATCTCTAAAGGACTATCTAGAGATTTATTTAAAAACTGATGTATTATTATTAACTGACGTTTTTGAAAATTTCCGTTTAATTTGCATGAAAATTTATTCTCTTGACCCAGCTCATTTTTATACAACACCAGGTTTATCTTGGCAGGCAATGCTGAAAACCACTCAAATTGAGTTACAGTTAATAACTGATATTGATATGTATAAATTTATACAAAGTGGAATTCGGGGTGGTTTGGTACAATGCTGTCACAGATATAGTAAAGCAAATAATAAATATTTAAGTGATTATGATGCTAGTAAAGAGTCATCATTTTTAATGTATTTAGATGCAAATAATTTGTATGGTTGGGCAATGTCTCAACCTTTACCTTACCAAGGGTTTAAGTGGTTGTCTCCCATAGACATAGAAAATTTGGTAGTAGAAAATATTCCAAGCGATGGAGATTATGGTTATATTTTAGAAGTGGATTTGGACTATCCATACAGTATCCATGATTTACATAGTGATTTACCGTTTTGTTCATCAACAAAGTTAGCCACTAATAGCGAAAAAGTAAAAAAATTAATTGCCGACCTCGGAAATAAAAAAAATTATATCATTCATTATAAAAATTTACAGCAATGTTTGCTTAATGGGTTGAAGCTAATAAAAATTCATAGAGGGATACGTTTTGAGCAAAAACCTTGGCTCAAAACGTATATAGACCTTAACACCCAATATCGTCAAAAAGCTAAAAATTCATTTGAAAAAGATTTTTTTAAATTATTAAATAATGCAGTCTACGGTAAAACCCTAGAAAATATCGAGAATCGCGTTGACATTAAAATAGTTTGTGATTGGGATCCTCCACAGAATAATAATAATAAAAGTGGTCGTAAAAAATTATGTGCACGAGCATTAATTTCCAAATTTAATTTTCAAAGTGCTACAAAACTAGAGAATGATTTTTATACAATTCAAATGAGAAGAATGTCATATGTATACGATAAACCCATGTATCTTGGGTTTACAGTATTAGAGTTATCAAAGTGGAACATGTATAATTTCCATTATCAGTATATGAAACCGAAATTTCAAGATAATATAAGATTAAATTACATGGATACAGATTCCTTCATCTATACAATTAAAACTGATGATTTTTATAGAGATATTCGGAATGATATAGAATTCAAATTTGATACATCTGGTTATTCCGAAGAAAGAGCCAACTTATATAATTTTAAAATATGCAATAAAGCGGTATTAGGTGTTTTTAAAGATGAGCTTCATGGTAGACCAATGTCAGAGTTTGTTGGTCTCCGTCCTAAGGTTTATTGTTATAAAATTGATTCTATGGACAAATCGTTTATGAAATCTAAGGGAGTAACGAGAACAGCACTAGAGTATCTAGATATTGAAAAATATAAAAAGGTTCTTTTCACTGAAAATCGAATGTATGGCGGCATGTCAGTTTTTAGATCTAAAAATCATACCATAAATACTTACAAAATGACAAAAATAATTCTCGATGGTAATGATACGAAGAGAAAAGTTGAGGGTGATAAAATGTCTACACTCCCTTATCATCATAAGGGTTTAATAGAAAGGGAACTCATATCAAATGTTCAAATCCTTGAGGGAGAGTCACTTGTTTTGGGGAGACAGGTAGATGAAATAGAAAGTCTTGAATTCCAGACTGAGGAACAAAAAACTTTACTCAAGCGTCTAAAAACAGAAATTGAAAATGTTGAACATGATTTACTTTACAAGTCGCTTGAACTTGAAATGTTTTATAATGAATTGCCCCCCGATCCCAAAAAACAGAAACAATTTTAGATTTAACAATGCAAAATATTTATTTAATTAGTAAGTTTGATAAAAGGTGTTGAACAATAAAAATTAACAAAATATATATAAATCTTAAAAGGTGTTGAACAATAAAAATTAACAAAATATATATAAATCTTAAGCAATATATATATATAAATGTTTATATTTTGTTAGTATAACATTAAGTTGAACAAATAACAAATACATTTCAATAAATTGAGTATTAATTATAAAATATTTGGGTGTGTTTTTAAATTTTTTTTTTTTTTTGGAAATTTTTTATAAATTGGGTGAGTATATTTTATTTGATTGGTTTTGTACCCGTTGCCTATATAGATAATTCCACAGTTCTAATTCATGTGGGTTCATTTTAGCTTCAGGTTCAGAATCCCTGTCTTGAACAGGTTCATCTTCTTCTTCAGCTGATTTTTCTTCCTCGTTTTTTTCCCTTATCTGTTTTAGATAATAACCCAACTCTACTTGTTCAGGAGTAATATCATTATTTTCATTACTCTCATCGCTATTGTTTAAGTTAATGATTATATTTTGGTGATAAAGTTGTGTGATGTCATCATCAGTTAAATTAAAACTAGAAATATTATTAGAAATTGAATTTACTGAAACTACGTTAGATCCTAAAAGGTGAACATATTCAACTGAAATGAGAAAAAGAAAAAGAAAAACGAATTAATGAAATGAAATAATATATACTAAAGTAAATTAACTTGCCTTTTGTTTTGTTTATTATTTTATTTCCTTGAGGAATTTTTATATCCTTCTGAAATAAATAAGTAATATGTTATCCCTAATTCATATAAAAGTTGTTGCGGTTCAACAACTCGCTACACTCTAATAGACATAATTTTCCCCCATCAGAGTCTATACCACTCAAGTCTAGTTCCTCAATTGTTATAACCTCTCTTTTACTTATCTTGGGTGGAGGTGGTAAATCTATTGTTTTTGGTAGAAGTGGATAGTAAAAAAGTTCTTCATCAATTTCTACACAGTTTATTTGAATCTTGTACATATCTAGATGAGAATGTTTTTTTAACCTTTTTGAAACGTAATGGCACTGGATTCTTAAAGTGAAAAGGTCTCTATAACCGAGTTTATAATATCTATCGAAACCTCTGTTTCCTGTTACAATAGTTCCGCCCTCTCTATTTTCCCTTTCAAGCAAGTCTGATTTAAATTTCTCTAACAATTCCTTTTTAAGAAAAGAATATTTTTTTTCTACACTACGCTTCTCTGTTTTATTTAAAATTTTTGACTCTTCACTTACATTATCATTATTACCATCTTCTTCATTTAGTGGCGTAAATGATTGTTTGGAGGGTGACGACAAATCATCGTACTCATCATAGATTAGGAAATTAGCTGGAGGGGGTGTTGATGATGATGATTCTTCTGTTGCTTCTGTTGATGATGATGCTTCTGTTGATGAGGCTTCTGTTGTTGTTGATGATGATGATGCTTCTGTTGTTGTTGTTTCTGTTGTTGTTGTTTCTGTTGTTGTTGTTGTTTCTGTTGTTGTTGTTTCTGTTGTTGTTGTTTCTGAAATTAAATATCATAACAAAAGTTAGCAAAAATCGAAAAAGTAAAAAAAGTAATTTGTGATTGTTATTTATATTGGTATTTACCTTGTGGTGCTTCGTCGTCTTCATCTTTTTTTAGTTTCCTCTCTTCTGTTATGTAGCTTGCCATTGTTGGTTCTTCTGAAATTAAATATCATAACAAAGTTAACAAACCAAAAAAAAAAAAAATTTTTATTGTTATTATTGTTTTGATGTTCTTACCTTGTGAGGTTTTTAGTTTACTCTCTAACTCATCAATGTTATTTATATTCGCTAGTGAACTGTTCTTAAATAGATACAATTTCAGCTGAATATTCAAAACATCATTGTTAGGGAGTAAAATTTGAATAATTGTGGTTTCCATTGTCTCGTTGTATTTCGTTAGATGTGAAGTGGGTATTACACCCATTTCCACTACTCCTATTACAGAAACTATTATTAAAAATAGTTTCATTATTTTATTATTATTCATTTTCACACACACACACACACACAATTATTAATAAAGTTTGAGATTTTAGCTTTCACTTTCACTTTTATATGAGCAATTTGAGCTCCAATTTTCACCGTCTTGTCTTGCTTGCGATCGCTACTGAAAAAATCATAAGCGCCCCAGTGGTATTTATTGAGAATTTTCAGTATGTAACTCTTATGTAAACGAATAAAGGGATGGGGCAATCATTCCTAAATATGCTGGCGAACCAGTCCAACAAACAGAAACAATATATACAAACCTTGAGTAAACATTCTTATAGCCCTCCACACGCCCTCCACAGAAAGCAGAACATTCTTATCGCCCTCCACAGAAAGCACAACATTCTATCAGTCTTTGCGTGTGCGTATGTGGAAACTATTTTTGACTTTGTATACGTAGGGTGCGGCCCTTCGATGCGGGCGATTGTGTCTGGAAACTATTTTTGATGATGTGTACGTACATGAGCATGCGAGTCTGAACATAAATATAGAAACCACTTGTAATGGATGATCTTCGAACTCTTTGCGTGTGCGTATGTGGAAACTATTTTGACTTTGTATACGTAGGGTGGTGGGGGATTTTGGCTGGAGACTATTTTTGAACTTGTACATAAGCTGTTACATGAGCATGCCGTTCTGAACATATTTATTTTTCTGTTGCTGAGTTGATTAGTATATGGAGTATATATTCTTTTATTTTCATTGCGAATAAGAGTTGCTCTATAAAATATTATCTTTAGATTCCCAGCTATCATATTTTTTTGAAAACCCCAACCAACGTACACGGACTTTATTCCCGTCTCTCTTTATTATTTTTTCCACTAAATATTTGTCTGGGAAACGAGTTTTTTTCAGTTCTTCTTTGTAAAATCCACCTTGTATTGGAGTACCTTCAAAGTCTTCCAACAAGTATGTGGTAGGGTATGTGTTTTTCACACTTATTATTTTAAAAATTTCTGTAGTCCAATTCGGTGTATACCCCTTTTCAAACACATGTTTATATTTACTGATGCGTACATAATCTCCATTACGCAATTTCCCCACACTAAACATTTTTAGATGATTGTAGGCTGTTTTCAAAATGTGTTTTTCATTGGAAGAATTGACGTCAATTGGGGCGACCTTAATTGTTCTATGTGGTCTTTTGTTGTATATATCAATTAATTTTTTATACATATCAACCCACTTGTATGTTCCGCTAAAACTAAATTCACGCCACATAAGTTCCTTCAAACTTCTGTTGAAGCGTTCCACAATTGAAGCTTTTACAATTGAATAGGTAGAATAATGGTTTATTCCATATTGTTTCATTAACGCGTTAAATTGTTTGTTAAAAAATTCAGTTCCATCATCCGTTTGTAAATTTTTTGGTGTTCCACGTCCAGATTTGAAAATTTTTTCCATTGCCATTGAGACATCTTTAGCGCTTTTTGATTTTAATGCTTCTCCCCAGGCATATTTGCTAAAACAATCCACAACAGTCAAAATATAAAAATATCCTCCGTTAAGCTTTGAATACTTTCCCATTTCCACTAAATCTGCTTGCCAGAGATCATTTATACCCTTTGTCACTACCCTTCGTCGTTTAAAATTACGTCGACACGGAGCATGAATTTCTTTAACAATACCCAATTTATCACTCATATTTTTTGGTACTAGAACTTTCTTACTATTGGAGTTGCAGTACCTTCTATTTCAACTGTCTGTGATTTTAAAACTGATTTCGGTTGAGTAACATATTTATAAACATAGCTCTCAATACTATTAATCTTTGTTAACATATTGGATAGGATTTTATCAACATTATCAACCCTCCCATTATTAACTTGAACTAAATTTTCCAAAGAAGTTATTTTAGAAAGTCTTCGATTAAGGGATGTATTTATTTTCGTATTAAGGTCTTTCTTTAACGTCTCCAAGTTTTCATCGACATATTTTTTCGTCGTTGCATCCGAATAATCTATTGGGTTCCCACAATTTTTAATTCGTTTCTGTTGGGTATTCAGGTTTTCGTCGCCATCAATGTACAACCCCACAACAGTTTTAATATCCCTTTTTAAAATATCTGTGTGCTCTTTTTCGTCTGAAAAGTGACCAAACTTGTCGACAGACATTTTGTTTATAAGGTAATTTAAAGTTTGTGAACCTTATTTATTCAATTATTATATAATTTTAGCCTCTCGCAGTTCTTCTATTATAGACATGATCTCGTTATTGTGATTAGTGTTGCCAGCGGCCTTTGAAGCTATTAAAAGCTGCAATCTTTCAACTAATTCATTGACGTCATCCCAATAAATATAATTGGGTTTTGCTCTTTGTAGGGACATGTATCCAAATCCCTTTTTATTTGATTTTCTTTGTTTTGATTGAATTGGGGTGGATATAGCTGAAGGAAGTATATTTTCATTGCTCATGAACTTTTTAATAATGTTTGTATACTTGTATCCTCTAGTTCCTTTTATTCGCTTATTTGGATCAAAATCTATTCTATGTGCACTTGTCTCAGTAATGATATCTTTATAATTTTTCAAGTCTGTGGCACTGAATTGTGTAGGTTTATTATGAACAATCAGAGAATAAAGCCCAGGAGTCAAATCCCACGTGCTTCCACTTGATAATTGAATTTTATTATGACTTATATGTAATTCACTATTCCCCAAATTTAAGGATTTGGGGGTTGATGAACTTTTTCTAGGTCCATAAGCATTGTCCAGAACTTTATTTCTCGATAGACTGCTAATATTAAAATCATAGTCTGCATGAATTAGACTGCTAGCATCTGCTTCTTTTTCTAGCTGTGTTTCTAAAGATGTTTCTAGCGGTGTTTCCGGCTCGGATCCCAATTCAATATGTGACTGTGAAAAAAATTTATCATCTGAGTCACTAGTAACATCATCATTATAAATTTTTGTTTCTTCATTTCGGATATTATTATCATCATAATCGTAATCATGATCATCATCGTCATCATACCTTAATTGATGTTTCTTAAGCTTTTTACGGGGGGTTTCATTTTTAAATATTTCACTTTTTTGCTTTAGAATCGTTGATTTATCTTCGTTTGTATTCATAAACTTTCGTTTTTTATTTTCACTAACTAGTTCGTTTAAGGGATCTGTTATTGGCTTAAAAGTTTCTTCCAACTCGTAAGCATTTTGTGTTTTAATATGTTTTAGATCATTAAACTTTTTCTTTAATATATTTCTCGTTTTAGTAAGCTGACTTAAAATAAATTGACTCATTTTGGGTACTTTCAAAACTTTCACCACCGTCAGCACAAAAGATGTAATACCAGTTTATGAACTATACTTTACAGGGTTACATTTCATACTAATGAAAGTTATAAAATATATATATTATTTATATGATTTTATTTTTGGCTGAAAAAGAATCATTTTACATTGTTTAAATTTCCTCTTCAAATAAAAGAATTTAATGTGGGTGCGTGTGCATGTTTTATTGAATATAATAAATGATTATGTACAAATGTTATAAATATTACAAAGTGATAAGTGGATTAAACAATTGTATTTAACTCTAGTTGCAGGGAATCATTGCTTCTTTTTATAACTCGATATTCCTTGTCCTTGAGCAACTTCAGATGACCATCTTTCATAGTGTTATATCTCTTTGGTAGATATAGAATATATTTATCCAGTTCCAAGGCAATGGAGTCCCCATAAACAGTTTTCTTCCTCTGCGCATTGATAATTGGGTAGCTGACGTTTATACCCATCTTGTTTTGTGATAGCAAGGGCTTCAATGCTCGCGTGTTGAACTCCTTTAAAACCCCGCCTCGAAGAATTTCCTCCTCCATAATGGTGTCCAGCTCACTTTCTGATGGAATTGGTTGATTCATCATGCTGTTGTTGGTTTGAAGTTTGTCCTCGAAGAAGGTGGTTTAAATGAGAAGCAAGCTGATCGACTTGACAAGTTAATGTTAAAGTTCTGACTGTAAGGACTAAACGATTTCCGAGCTCATTTTATACCAGTTCTCAGACCGAGATTTCCATAGCAACAGGTTGTTGTTTTTCCACCCTTGTTGTTTTCCACCCTTGATGTTTAAAAGTCGTTAAATCAGTTACTTTATGCAACAGGTTGTTGTTTTTCCACCCTTGTTGTTTTCCACCCTTGATGTTTAAAAGTCGTTAAATCAGTTACTTTATGCAACAGGCTGTTGTTTTTCCACCCTTGTTGTTTTCCACCCTTGTTGTTTAAATGTTACAGTTTACAGTTACTTTATTTGAATGAAAGCAGGAATTCAATGCACAGGTGTCCACAATTGTATGTTCCAAAACGTTGTACCTGTTCATAGTTATATTTGATTTTATCCCCTAAGTATTTCACAACTTCTTTTGGTGGTTGTAAATTTCCAAAACTATCAAAATAGAATATGCTGTTTTTGTTTTTGTGGTAAGCTACCCAATGTGTACCCCTTGATTTTGAGTCACCCAAGTTAATCACTCCACTCTCATTATTTTTAGGTGTTTTAGGGAGAGAGTCTCTCATAAACACTCCCCTAAAATGCGGTATATTTCTTTGAGCAAATTCCATTATATCTATATTTGATAATGCTCTTTTGGGTAGCTGACCAATTAGTTTTTTTGTTTCTTCATTCTCCCACCACGACTGTTGTATGGTTTTAGGTATAAACCGTAACCATTTTTATGGGGTTTTAAGTACAGACCTTCACCCACGGAAACTTCTTCCATCTTTCGGTTGTGTCTTTTATTTTCTTCTAGCTGTTGCTTAGCAATTTTTGCGTTTGTTATTAATTTTGCTACACTAGAAGTTCCTGAAGCTAAACTACCTATAGCACTTAATGCAGTTAAGATGGGTACCAGTGGTAAAAAACCCCCCATTTTGGGAACATTTATTATTCGAGGAACTTTAACGTTTTTCTTAGATCCGATTGAATTATGTATTGCTTTACGTGCAATTTTAATTGCATTAACCACATCCAGGGGTTTTCGTTTTTTCAATTCCCGACTCGCTTCTCTTACAACAGATGATAGTCTATTTATTTTCATCCTCCTACGCTTCCTCTTCTTCTGTTTTTTCTTATTTCGCTTCCGAACACCCATTCCAAAATGTTTCTTTGCTTTCATAATATTAGTTACAAAATATGCTGCTGCTCTCTCCTTAAGAGAACTATCCTTCGCCTTTACTCGCTCCCAAGCCTTGTTAATTAATTCAGAATCTGCCTTATGTCGATTGCTTAGATCGTTGTTTTGTGAATAGGCAATATCGTGAACCTTACAAGCTTCATCCAACTGATTAATTCCGTGATCTCCACGCTGTAATCGCTCTGCAAGCTTTGTACCGGGTCCACAATAGTTATATCCAGGAATGTGAAACTCAATCGGAAGAGAATCTATTAACTTATTAATAAGACCACTTCCACGTTTACGGTGTAAATAATGACTGATGTGATTATAAAAACGTTTCCCCATTATATATTGTCTTTATTCATTGAAGATTTATCACGGAATAAACATATTTATAATAGGATGCGATTAATAAAGCAAAAAAATAACATTATTGTTCGTAACATTGAGAACGTGAATAATGTTAAACAACCACCACGTCACAGTGAATTATTACCAAACACAATTAGAGCTCTTGTGGTTGGTCCATCCAACTGCGGGAAAACTAATGTAATG
Organism: Drosophila takahashii; assembly: GCF_030179915.1. NCBI lineage: Eukaryota > Metazoa > Arthropoda > Insecta > Diptera > Drosophilidae > Drosophila > Drosophila takahashii. The sequence continues at coordinate 33,685 of NW_027221755.1, forward strand.
ATAAGTCTTATTGAGAGTCCAAATGGCTTGAGATTTGAAAATATATACGTGTTTTCAAAGAGTCTATACCAACCGAAATATGATTACTTGGAAAAGCTATTTAAACCGATTAAAGGTATGGGATATCATACATTCTCTCAGAACGAAACTGTTTTACCACCCACCGAAGCAAAAAATAATTCAATCATGATTTTTGACGATGTGGCTTGTGAGAAACAAGATAATATTCGATCATATTTCTGTATGGGTCGTCACAAAAATATTGATTCTTTTTATTTATGTCAAACATATACACGGATACCAAAACATCTTATACGGGACAATGCAAATGTAATTATTATGTTTAAACAGGATGATTTAAATATGCGATACATATTTCGGGATCATATCATCCCTGACATGAATTATGAGACATTTACAAAAATTTGTCAAAAATGTTGGGAGGATAAATATGGATTTTTATTTATAAGTAAGGATGACAATATTGATAAGGGACGTTATAGAAAAGGATTTGATCAATTTATTCTTCTTTAATTTTAATATAAGATTGGGGCGGGGTTGTATGACACCCAGTTGAACAACAGATTTCAAAATGGTTAGATCATTGACTCTATCAGTGAATGGAAATAGTTCCGTTATAAACACAGTTTATTTTCCACCAATTGAATTAAACGGGGAATATGAGTGTGCGCTAGTTGAGTTTAACATGTACAACTCAATTCCCAACGTGGATGTAAATAACAACCTCTTTCATATTGGTGATAAAGTTATTATTATTCCCACCGGCTCCTATGAACTCAACGATATTTCTCAATTTATTTACAACAAGTTAAAGGATTATAATCTGGAAAATACAGTGAAAATTGTAAGCAATAATAATACACTTCAAGTGGAAATAATTAGCACTAAAGAAGATATATACTTTAATAAGGAGAGGTCAATAGGTCATTTGTTTGGTTTTAAGCAAAGAGTGTTAAAGGCAAACCAAAATCACTTGTCCGATAATGCTGTCAACATTTTAAAAATTAATTCCATTCGTTTGGAATGTAATATTGTGAGTGGCTCTTACGTTGATAATATACCAAATCACGTATTACATGAGTTTGCAATTTCGGTGCCACCGGGCTATAAAATGACTGTGACACCACACAATCTCATCTATTTACCTATTAACTGCAGAGAAATAAGTACTCTCTCAATACATATCGTTGATCAGAACGGAGATTTATTGAACTTGCGTGGTGAAAGCGTATCAATTCGCATACATATTCGCGCAATAGAATGATAATTTACAATAAAAGCAACGGTATACTTCATCAACCGCGCACTAGCAGTTGTAAAGCTAAAGGAACAGGATTAAATCGAAAGGGTCTTACATTAAAAAACAAATTGTTTTTAAAATCACTGGGCTTCAAAATTCAAATCTGATAATAATAATAAGAAGCATTAAAAATGAATGAAATTTTAAATGTTCGTGAGAGACCGTTTTCAGATGAAAGTATTTCGAAAAAGGAATATCATACATATTCCTCGTATCATCAATCATTTAAAGCAAATGATGAAATACGTATTTGTATTCAAAATCAGGACTTGTATGTACTCCCTCACGAAAGCTATCTTAATTTTCAAGGAGTTGTTAAGAGAGTAGCAGCCGATGGTACAAGCACCACTGATAATATTGAGGTTACGTTTCGCAATAATTGTATGGCAAATTTTATTGATGAAATTAGATATGAAATAAATGGATACGAAATTGATAGAACACGGTTTGTTGGCATGAGCAGCACCCTTAAAAATTATCTATCGGAAAGTCGTCAGGATAGTCGCAAACTTTTAAATGCTGGATGGAGTGGTGGAAATGATATTATTACAAAAGGTAATTTTAATTTCTCGCTACCCTTAAAAAATGTAATGGGGTTTGCTGAGGATTATAGAAAAGTTTTACTGAATTGTAAGCATGAACTTATACTTTTGCTGACAAAAAATCTGGATGATGTATATGTTAAAAACAAAGCAAACCATACATATGTTTTGGAAATGACTAATATTAGCTGGAAAATCCCTCATGTAACACCCAGTGATGCTGCAAAAATTAAAATGTACGATATAATAAAGAGTGGCGTAAATTTACCGATAGCTTTCCGTAGTTGGGATACATACATTAACCCAAAACTGATACAAGGAAATCAACACGTCTGGAGTCTAAAGATAGGAAGTAATAGAGAACGACCGAGATTTGCTATTATAGCCTTCATGTTGAATGGAGAACTAATTACAAATAATTTATCCAACCTGAAAGTCCACTTGAATTCAGAAACGTATCCATATGATGACTTAAATGTAAACTTTGAAAATGATAAATATGCCCACCTTTATGATATGTATGCAATGTTTCAAAAGAGTTATTACAACCGCCCAGCAGAACCATTTTTATCACCGACAGAATTTAAAAGTAAACCTATTATTGTAGTTGACCTTTCATATCAAAATGAAACAGTTAAATCGGGACCTATCGACGTGAGAATTTCAATCGATTTGAAAAAAGCAAACAATGAAAACACTCAAGCATATTGTCTCCTTATTCACGATCGTTTAGTTGAGTATAGTCCTTTAAGTGGGTTAGTTCAAAGAATTGTCTAACAATATATCAATCACATAAAATGGAGAAAGAACTAGTTGCAATTGATGTACAAGGATTTTTTGATAACAACGACAAGTTTATTCTAAAGGAAATTGGAGTTGTATTTAGCAAAGAAAATAAGTTTAACAATAATTTCGTTATACAACCTCCATTTGATTTCACTCGTCTTAATAACAAGTCCCGAAAAACTGCTCTCTGGCTTACCAAAAACCATCATAAAATTTTTTGGAACGATGGAATAAACAACTTTAAGCAAACAAGAAAATATATTAAACAAATCACTTCGGGAAAGGTGGTTTTATGCAAGGGAATTGAAAAGAAACGTTTTCTAGAAATCTTTCTCAGATCACCGCACATAAGAGATGTTGAGGAATTGGGTTGCCCACCATTAAACACCGTAAACATAAACCAATTCCCATTTTGCTCAATACATATTAAAAGCGGTATTTGTGCTCTGAATAATGCGCACAATATTTTAAATTTTTGCAATGGAACTATGGTCTAACACTTATACATATACAATGGATAACAGACAAAGTGGATTAATAAACCGAATTAATAATTTCACATCCCAATTTGGTGAGGAAATTTTTAAAGAAGATTTAAAATATCTCATTGATACGAGGAATATGTTCATGGATAAAGGAGAAGACGATCTTAACAAAACGGTATATGGTAATCATTTTACGTTTTGTAATAATGGATTCGGCGAAGACGCGTGTGCCTGCTTTTTCTATAAAAATCATCGAGACGGAGCCTTAAAACTAATGTCATCATATTTAGTGTATAAGAAAAGTCTGTTACAAATTTCCAAATAAACATGAGCTAAATTCATGACCTAAATTCAAATTAACATCTTCTTTTGTTTGGGGGATGGGTGATTTTTTTCAGCTATTTCTTTCAGGTCAAAAAGTTAAAAAAAAATAAATAAATATACTTGAATTTAAAATTTACATATTCTTTTTGTCATTGGGGTGGGAGTTTGTTTCTCAGTGGCAAGCAAAGGGATCCCTTTTCAAGGGTGGTTGCTTTCAGCTGTTTCTTTTGGACGTGACAACAGCCCGTGACATTCTAACACGTACCCGCGTGTGCACCACACTTTCTTAATCTAGGCAAAGGACACCCGGCACACCCCAGTAATTTCTCCCCCATTAACTAGGATAACCCAAATATAACGCTATGATCACCTGACACACCCCAGTAACTTCTCACCCGCTTAACTAGATTCCCTCCCCTCGTTTCACCCTATTTTTCTAACTTCTCCCACGTTCGATCCCGTCAACCTACTCGTCAACCACTTAAGCAGAGTGCCTCCCCTCTTTCACCCCATTTCCTAGATACAAAAGCTGGATATAACTATTGTGGACCCTAATTTACGATCACCCGTCACACCCCAGTAACTTCTCACCCGCTTAATTAGGGTCCCGATTTCTTAAACGAAATTCGGGGGAGCGAATTCCTGAATACAATTCCTAGATATAAGCAACTTATCACCCTAATTTACGATCACCCGTCACACCCCAGTAATATCTCCCCCGATTTCTGGACCGAATTTCGGGATTCCTGATTCCTGAATACAAATCCTACATACAAAAGCTGGATATAACTATTGTGGACCCTAATTAACGATCACTCGTCACGCACCCATTAACTTTAATTACCCCCACACCTGTCACATTGTCCTGATTTATTACCCTAATTAGCATAATTAATTACCTCCCCCTCCACTTTGTATCCAGAACTCTCATTAAATACGATTCAGAACTCTCATTTTCATACTACTCATTATCCAATGTATGATCATCATCAAATTAGTTGGCCAATACATCTCGCAACGCGTGTATATTATGGTCCATATACACACAAAAGTTTATAATAAATATATAAAATATATTTTATTATATTAATAATTCGATTTGCTTGTTCGAATTTTATGTTTGTTTCTATTTAATTTATTTGTAATAATATTATATTATTACAATATTTCGATTTGCTTGTTCGAAATTTATTTGATCTTTTACTTTTAAGATCATATTTTTGGTATAATTATTATTATAATTATTATGTATATATATATATTGGTAATTTGTATTAAATTTGTATTAACAAATTTTTTTATTAACGGTAAGGATATTATACAATAATGATCCTTCCGCAGGTTCACCTACGGAAACCTTGTTACGACTTTTACTTCCTCTAAATAATCAAGTTCGGTCAACTTTTGCGAATCAACCGTAACACACAAGGCGTCACAGTGATCACGTCCGGAGACCTCACTAAATAATTCAATCGGTAGTAGCGACGGGCGGTATGTACAAAGGGCAGGGACGTAATCAATGCGAGTTAATGACTCACACTTACTGGGAATTCCAAGTTCATGTGAACAGTTTCAGTTCACAATCCCAAGCATGAAAGTGGTTCAGCGGTTTACCCGGACCTCTCGGTCTAGGAAATACACGTTGATACTTTCATTGTAGCGCGCGTGCAGCCCAGGACATCTAAGGGCATCACAGACCTGTTATTGCTCAATCTCATTATTGCTAGACGCAATTTGTCCATTTAAGAAGCTAGTGTCCTTATAATGGGACAAACCAACAGGTACGGCTCCACTTATATAAACACATTCAAACACAATAAACATTTTACTGCCACCATGAATGAAGGCTATATAAGCTTCAACACCATAATCCTGAAGATATCTATTTAATATATTTGAGTCTCGTTCGTTATCGGAATTAACCAGACAAATCACTCCACGAACTAAGAACGGCCATGCACCACCACCCATAGATTCGAGAAAGAGCTATCAATCTGTCTTACACACTTATGTTCGGACCTGGTAAGTTTTCCCGTGTTGAGTCAAATTAAGCCGCAGGCTCCACTCCTGGTGGTGCCCTTCCGTCAATTCCTTTAAGTTTCAGCCTTGCAACCATACTTCCCCCGGAGCCCAAAAGCTTTGGTTTCCCGGGAAGCGACTGAGAGAGCCATAAAAGTAGCTACACCCAATTGCTAGCTGGCATCGTTTATGGTTAGAACTAGGGCGGTATCTGATCGCCTTCGAACCTCTAACTTTCGTTCTTGATTAATGAAAACATCTTTGGCAAATGCTTTCGCTTAAGTTAGTCTTACGACGGTCCAAGAATTTCACCTCTCGCGTCGTAATACTAATGCCCCCAAACTGCTTCTATTAATCATTACCTCTTGATCTGAAAACCAATGAAAGCAGAACAGAGGTCTTATTTCATTATCCCATGCACAGAATATTCAGGCATTTGAAGCCTGCTTTAAGCACTCTAATTTGTTCAAAGTAATTGTACCGGCCCACAATAACACTCGTTTAAGAGCACTAATGCAGGTTTTTAAATAGGAGGAACATATGAAAAAATACAAGTATTTAAACACATATAAGAACTCCACCGGTAATACGCTTACATACATAAAGGTATAGTACTAACCACAATTGTAAGTTGTACTACCCGTATGAAGCACAAGTTCAACTACGAACGTTTTAACCGCAACAACTTTAATATACGCTATTGGAGCTGGAATTACCGCGGCTGCTGGCACCAGACTTGCCCTCCAATTGGTCCTTGTTAAAGGATTTAAAGTGTACTCATTCCAATTACAGGGCCTCGGATATGAGTCCTGTATTGTTATTTTTCGTCACTACCTCCCCGAGCTGGGAGTGGGTAATTTACGCGCCTGCTGCCTTCCTTAGATGTGGTAGCCGTTTCTCAGGCTCCCTCTCCGGAATCGAACCCTGATTCCCCGTTACCCGTTGCAACCATGGTAGTCCTAGATACTACCATCAAAAGTTGATAGGGCAGACATTTGAAAGATCTGTCGTCGGTACAAGACCATACGATCTGCATGTTATCTAGAGTTCAACCAATATAACGATCTTGCGATCGCTTGGTTTTAGCCTAATAAAAGCACATGTCCCATAAGGTTCATGTTTTAATTGCATGTATTAGCTCTAGAATTACCACAGTTATCCAAGTAACTGTTAACGATCTAAGGAACCATAACTGATATAATGAGCCTTTTGCGGTTTCACTTTTAATTCGTGTGTACTTAGACATGCATGGCTTAATCTTTGAGACAAGCATATAACTACTGGCAGGATCAACCAGAATAATGTTTTCGTTCATATTTCATTCATATTTTTTGAATAGAAATTAGTAATATAAATATAATAGATTTTATTTCCATTTTATATGTTCGGTTTTTCTTAAATATTGATTTTAATTCAATATTTTTTTTTTGCTTTGTGAAATAATTCTATTTTAATTCGAATACGGCCATTTTTATATGGCATTCGTATACGTTCTTTAATTTTTACTTGTTTCGCCACTAATATGACAAGTTTATAATTGATGTTAAAGAAAAAGTACAACTTTTTTATAACACAATTTTCAATATATATTGTTCTTTCTATAAGTTTTTATTATATTATATATACATATTTCATTCTAAAATATCATTTTTGTTCAACATACATAATTATTGTATCCACACATGTACAATTTTTGTTTAACCAATATAAATATTGAGTTAAATCATTTGCATTTTGATGATAAATTTAAAATTTATCTTTTCCATATAACTCTCTGGTAATATATGATATAAAACCGAGCGCATATGAAATTATTTTGATCACTAATATTGCAATTATATTTTATTATAATGCTTTTTGTAAACACATTGTACCGGCAAGCGATACTCTGTGCCCAAACGACAGGGGATATAATAATTTAATATAAATTATCATATATACCTGCCACCAAAGATTAACGATAAAAGTCGGAAACAATTTGTTATTCTATATATAATAGAAACTTGACCTCTGTTTCACCTTATTATCATGGGTTTATAATATTAACCGCGTAGCCAAGTCTTAATTTCATTTAAGAAACAAATTTATACGGATAATATTTTGATTTTAATATATGTTGTTCTATTGATAACAAAAGTATATATTATAATATATTTTGTTCAATAGTAGATGGACTACTTACTGTACCATCCTTATTTTTTTATTATTATTGATATACATTATATTGACAACAGCATATGATATTCATATGGTTTGTTCAATAATTAATTGGTGGACAACCACTGACCATCCTATAGTAGTTTTTGGCCACGACGTCTAAATATCGAAATTATTTAATTCCGTTTGCCACCCATACGATAGATATTAACTATCTATAATAATAATGTGTACACATAAAATATTATATGTATATATATAGACCAACAGACAAGCACTTCACCCTATAGTAGTTTTTGGCCACGACGTCTATATATCGGGCATATTTAATTCTCTTTGCCACCCAACCAAAGATATTCACTTTTTTATATAAAGTATTATTTGATCATATTAATATAACCAATTATTTCTGCCATATTCATATAATTTCTTTATGAATTATTTTTTGGTCATATCCATATAATCTATATGCCGTATCCATATAATGAATACGGCATATCCATACAACTAGCCATATTTGTATGTCAATGTATATTTTATTATACATTTTTTTTCTTTATACATATAATGTGGTATTTCCATATCGCTATAATTGAATTATATGTATAAGATATCATTTATATATAGCATTGCCAAAATAATATGATAAACATAAATTTTGAACAATACGGCCGGTCGGCGAGCACTGCCTCCCTATATATGTTTTTGGCCACGACGTCTAAATATTGGGTATTTTTCGTACTGCGGCCCCGGTGTATGTAAATTGGGCATATTTCGTACTGATGCCAACATATCTATATGACTCATTATTTTCTTCCATATCAATATAACTTCTTTTATTTCCATATTCAAGTAATTTCTTTATTTGCCATATCAATATAAAATATTTTTTGGTCATATTTATATAATCTATATGCCGTATCCATATAATGAATACGGCATATCCATACAACTAGCCATATTTGTATGTCAATGTATATTTTATTATACATTTTTTTTCTTTATACATATAATATGGTATTTCCATATCGCTATAATTGAATTATATGTATAAGATATCATTTATATATAGCATTGCCAAAATAATATGATAAACATAAATTTTGAACAATACGGCCGGTCGGCGAGCACTGCCTCCCTATATATGTTTTTGGCCACGACGTCTAAATATTGGGTATTTTTCGTACTGCGGCCCCGGTGTATGTAAATTGGGCATATTTCGTACTGATGCCAACATATCTATATGACTCATTATTTTCTTCCATATCAATATAACTTCTTTTATTTCCATATTCAAGTAATTTCTTTATTTGCCATATCAATATAAAATATTTTTTGGTCATATTTATATAATCTATATGCCGTATCCATATAATGAATACGGCATATCCATACAACTAGCCATATTTGTATGTCAATGTATATTTTATTATACATTTTTTTTCTTTATACATATAATATGGTATTTCCATATCGCTATAATTGAATTATATGTATAAGATATCATTTATATATAGCATTGCCAAAATAATATGATAAACATAAATTTTGAACAATACGGCCGGTCGGCGAGCACTGCCTCCCTATATATGTTTTTGGCCACGACGTCTAAATATTGGGTATTTTTCGTACTGCGGCCCCGGTGTATGTAAATTGGGCATATTTCGTACTGATGCCAACATATCTATATGACTCATTATTTTCTTCCATATCAATATAACTTCTTTTATTTCCATATTCAAGTAATTTCTTTATTTGCCATATCAATATAAAATATTTTTTGGTCATATTTATATAATCTATATGCCGTATCCATATAATGAATACGGCATATCCATACAACTAGCCATATTTGTATGTCAATGTATATTTTATTATACATTTTTTTTCTTTATACATATAATATGGTATTTCCATATCGCTATAATTGAATTATATGTATAAGATATCATTTATATATAGCATTGCCAAAATAATATGAAAAACATAAATTTTGAACAATACAACCGGTCGGCGAGCACTGCCTCCCTATATATGTTTTTGGCCACGACGTCTAAATATTGGGTATTTATCGTACTGCGGCTCCGGTGTATGTAAATTGGGCATATTTCGTACTGATGCCACCATATCCATATAACTTATTTTTTGTTCTATATCTATATAATTAATTTTTTTTCCATACCTATAACTATTAAACTAATTTTTTTCCATATCCATACTTGAACTTATTATTTTTCCCATATCCATATAACTCGTTTTTTCCATATCCACACTAGAATTTAGTATTTATCCCATATCCATATAAATCATTATTTACCATATCAATATAAATAATATTTTTCCATATTCATACTAGAACTTATTATTTCTTTAATATTCATATAACTCAATATTTTTTCATATCCATACTAGAACTTATTCTTTTTCCCATATCCATACTAGAACTTATAAATTTTCCCATATTCATATAACTAATTTTTTTCATATCCATACTAGAACATTAAATTTTTTGCCATATCTATATAACTCATTTTATTCCATATCCATACTAGAACTTATTATTTCTTTAATATCCATATAACTTAATATTTTTCCATATCCATACCAGAACTTTTTATTTTTCCCATATCCATAGAACTAGTTTTTTTCATATCCATACTAGAACCTAATTTTCTTCCTATATCCATATAACTTATTATTTACTATTACAATATAATTAATTTTTTCCATATCCATACTAGAGCTTATTATCTCTTCAATATCCATAAAACTCAATATTTTTTCATATCCATACTAGAACTGATTATTTTTCCCATATCCATACTAGAACTCAGTATTCTTCCCATATCCATACTACAACTTAGTATTTTTCCCATATGCATATAACTCATTATTTAGCATATCAATATAACTAATTTTTTTCCATATCCATACTAGAACTTATTATTTCTTTAATATCCATATAACTCAATATTTTTTTATATCCATACTAGAACTTATTATTTTTCCCATATCCATACTAGAACTTATAAATTTTCCCATATTCATATAACTAATTTTTTTCATATCCATACTAGAACATTAAATTTTTTGCCATATCTATATAACTCATTTTATTCCATATCCATACTAGAACTTATTATTTCTTTAATATCCATATAACTCAATATTTTTTCATATCCATACTAGAACTTATCATTTTTCCCATATTCATATAACTCATTTTTCCATATCCATACTAGAACTCTGTATTCTTTTCCATATCCATATAACTCATTTTTTTTTCATATCCATACTAGAACTTATTATTTTTCCCATATCCACATAACTCATTTTTTTCATATCCATACTAGAACTTGTTATTTTTCCCATATCCATATAACTCATTTTTTTTCATATCCATACTAGAACTTAATATTATTTTCATATCCATATAACTCATGTTTGGACTTGGAATATTTTTATACACGTCACTAATAGGATGACGATTCAGTTGGCTACCTTAAGAGGTACATATACTTGCATATGTCTCTTACTTGTATGTTCGGACTTAGAATATTTTTATACACGTCACTAATAGGATGACGATTCAGTTGGCTACCTTAAGAGGTACATATACTTGCATATGTCTCTTATTTGCATGTTCGGACTTAGAATATTTTTATACGCGTCACTAATAGGATGACGATTCAGTTGGCTACCTTAAGAGGTACATATACTTGCATATGTCTCTTATTTGCATGTTCGGACTTAGAATATTTTTATACGCGTCACTAATAGGATGACGATTCAGTTGGCTACCTTAAGAGGTACATATACTTGCATATGTCTCTTATTTGCATGTTCGGACTTAGAATATTTTTATACGCGTCACTAATAGGATGACGATTCAGTTGGCTACCTTAAGAGGTACATATACTTGCATATGTCTCTTACTTGTATGTTCGGACTTAGAATATTTTTATACACGTCACTAATAGGATGACGATTCAGTTGGCTACCTTAAGAGGTACATATACTTGCATATGTCTCTTACTTGTATGTTCGGACTTAGAATATTTTTATACACGTCACTAATAGGATGACGATTCAGTTGGCTACCTTAAGAGGTACATATACTTGCATATGTCTCTTACTTGTATGTTCGGACTTAGAATATTTGTATACACGTCACTAATAGGATGACGATTCAGTTGGGCTACCTTAAGAAGTACATATACTTGCATATGTCTCTTATTTGCATGTTCGGACTTAGAATATTTTTATACGCGTCACTAATAGGATGACGATACATATGGCTACCATTGTTAAATATATTTAAATAAAATTTATTTAAATATAATTATTATTTTATATATATATATTTTATATATATATATATTCTGACTTAAAAAAGCCAAACAAAATAAACACAATTAAATTTATGTTTATTATCGAATCATCAAGCAAAGGATAAGCTTCAGTGGATCGCAGTATGGCAGCTGCTCAACCACTTACAACACCTTGCTGTTACAAAAGTCGTTTACAATTGATTCTAGGCTTTGTCATTGTATTAAATAATGCTTTTATATGTAACTAGCGCGGCATCAGGTGATCGAAGATCCTCCCAATTTACTATGTTACAAATTACATTGGCATCACATCCATTGTCGTTTATAAAGTAAATTATAAACTTTAAATGGTTTAGAAGCCATACAATGCAAATTGCCCCTTATTTATCATTGCAGTCCAGCACGGATACGACCTTAGAGGCGTTCAGGCATAATCCAACGGACGTAGCGTCATACCACTGTTCGCTCGAACAAGTATTGTGCCATTGGTCCGTACCTGCGGTTCCTCTCGTACTACGCAGGAATGCTGTCGCAACAACGTTTTGTCATTAGTAGGGTAAAACTAACCTGTCTCACGACGGTCTAAACCCAGCTCACGTTCCCTTGCATGGGTGAACAATCCAACGCTTGGTGAATTTTGCTTCACAATGATAGGAAGAGCCGACATCGAAGGATCAAAAAGCGACGTCGCTATGAACGCTTGGCCGCCACAAGCCAGTTATCCCTATGGTAACTTTTCTGACACCTCTTGTTAAAAACTCTTTAAACCAAAAGGATCGATAGGCCGAGCTTTTGCTGTCCCTGTGTGTACTGAACACCGAGATCAAGTCAGCATTTGCCCTTTTGCTCTATGTGTGGTTTCTGTCCGCACTGAGCTGGCCTTGGGACACCTCCGTTATTATTTGAGAGATGTACCGCCCCAGTCAAACTCCCTACCTGGCAATGTCCTTGAATTGGATCATACCTGAGTAATTGGAGTTATACCAAATTTTCAAATCAAAAATACATAAATGCACCGTTTTATTAAAGAATTTGTTTGCGATTATATAACAAACTCGTGATACTTTGATCAAGAAGCTTGCATCAAAACCCAATACCATAAGATATAATAAATATATCCGTATAATGGCTAGGAAATGATACACGTTCCATTTAATCAAGTAAGTAAGGAAACAATAAGAGTAGTGGTATTTCATTGACGATACCAAACCGAAGTCTAATATCTCCCACTTATTCTACACCTCTTATGTCTCCTTACACTGCCAGATTAGAGTCAAGCTCAAAAGGGTCTTCTTTCCCCGCTAATTATTCCAAGCCCGTTCCCTTGGCTGTGGTTTCGCTAGATAGTAGATAGGGACAGGTGTCCATCGGATCCCTCCGAAGCTTATTTAACGTGGCGTGTTCCACACTGAAGGGATTACAACCACGGCACTCTTATACACCCACAAGTGAGTGTATAGTGCAATGTGTCTAGGTTAAGCGCCAGACCAACGCCCCGGACTAGAAGCTATAGCTATGTACATAGCAACCACCCCGGTAGCAATTTGAATGCTTACTTGTCGGGCAAGCATTCCCCCTTGCTGAGGAGCAGGATCTATCTAAATCCCTACTGATCTTTGGGTCACAGCACCCGAGTTGTATGACGCAACTCCACGTCGAGCCCGAAGGCTCTACCCGCATATGGGTGTCAACCACAGCCACCACGATACTCCCACATGGGGGCCAACCTCAATGAGCAGCCTTGGACAGCTGCTCAACCCGTGGTACCGAAATTACAGGCTCGGTAGGCCTCACCCCTTAAGCTCCGACAAGCTCGGATGGGGCACCCATGCCATATTAGTCGCCTCCTACGACAAGCTATGACAAGCTGTGGTAGAATTCTTCGCCGCTAGCCACACAGCAGGGGTGAGTTGGGCTAGAGCCCAGCGCCTGTGGTTCGCCTTCCATCCGTCGTAGCCATCCTTCGCCTTAAAAAGGCAGCATCCGCGAAAACTTCTAGGAGACGCATCCGTTCTGGGGTCTCAACTACTCCCGCGACGATCCATCTTCCTTGGTCCTGGACAATTCCGAGAGCATCGAGGTCACGCAATTCATTGTACAGCCGGCATTCACATAACACGTGAAGCCAGCTCTCGTCAACCTCCCCACATGAGCATGCGGTCGTGGTGCTGAGAGTCCTGTCGTGCAAGAATGCGTTTAGCGACCCGTGTCCTGTCAGTAAGAATCCGGCTTTTAGAGTAAAGACAAAGTCTTTCCTCTTGTAGACAAACGCTGCCTCTGGGAAGAATTCGCGAGTCACATGCCCGTGATCCGCGCTATCCCATCTGAGCTGCCACTCATTTAGCAGACGCTCGTCTAGCAGAGCCATCTTGTCCTTCCAGTTCATCCCGGTCATATCCAGTCCATGCAGCCAGTCGTTGGTATCCAGGGGGATTTCCTTCCGTAGTTTGAACTTCAAAGCAGACCGATGAGCGTCAAGATCCATTGGAGGAGCACCAGCAAGCACCTGCAGTGCCACGGTGGACACTGTGCGGCATACCGGTAGGCATCCCAAAAGGATGGTCCTCTGGCACGAGGTGAGGAGTTTTAGGGATTTACCCCTACTCACCGCCTTGTACCAGACCGAGGCACCAAAGAGTGCACATGGCATCATGAGTCCCCTATATATGGTCCTCTTTGCGCGGGAACTGAGTCCCCAATCGACTCGAAGCACCCGTGCTAGCCCCGCGGCGACTCCAGTCAGCCGATCTCGAATTGCCGAGATATGCGGGAGGAAACTCAACCGCTCGCCGACTAAGATGCCCAGGTACCGGTATTTTTCGACATACGGTAGGCTTGCTCCAGCAAAACGCACCGTTGGTCTCCTTCGTTGCGAAAGCTTCCCTTTCAGCAACATGATTGCCGTCTTGCTGGTGGACACGCTCACTCCAACTTCAGATCCCCAGGCTCCCACGATGCTCATCAACTGCTCGCCTTTTCGCTCCAGATCAGCACGGGAATTCCCGTCAACGAAAAGTAGCAAGTCATCTGCATACGCGCTCACAGCACAATGTGGCTCTAGGCGCTGAAGCAGCACATCCATCAGAAGGTTCCAAATGAATGGACCACTAATGGACCCTTGCGGGCAGCCCCGTGTAACCGTGACTGTGGCTGCTTCATACCTGCTGATGATGCTTGCCCTTCGGCCGGAGAAGTAGCTTTTCCACAAGCTTATCTCACGACAGCCGACGTCGACAAGCCGATCGAGCACTGCGCTCCACTCCACATTGTCGAATGCTCCCTTGAAATCGACAAAAATTCCAAGGACGTATTGCGACGTGGTGTTGTCAACTGTGGTTGTGGCATGCCTCCAGGCATCCTCCACGCAGCGTCCAGGCCGAAATCCAAATTGCCATCTGCAGCCATCCGGTAGCACATCCTTGAGTCGATTCACCATGAGTCCTTCGAGCACCTTTCCGAACACTGGCAAAAGGCATATGCCACGATAGGACGAAGGATCGCTCCTGTCCTTATCAGGCCCCTTTACCAGCGGTATCACTCTCGGGTGCTTCCACTCGTCAGGGAAGTATCCTTCCGAGAGGCATCGAGAGTACAGCGACGTCAGGTGCTTCCGGAATGGCACGCCATACCTCCTTGACGATGCCACCCGTGATGCCATCCATACCCGGAGATCTCCGACTTTTCAGCCTGGAGACGCAGGTCGCCACCTCGAAGGATTCGAGAATTGGCGGGGCACCAGGGTGTACGTCCACGCGTGCAGTCGACTCCGCAACTGGAAAGAAGTGGCGAAGAAGCACGTTTGCGCAGTCGAGCCAATTTACGATAAGCGCGCCGTTCGACCGAAGACATCCGAGATCGGTTGTCTTCTTCCGGCCTCGGCATATTCGGTATACGTGCCCCCATGGATCATCTTTGTGCCGTCCCACGAAGTCCCGCCAGTTTTGCTCCTTTGTCGTCAGGATAAGCTTCTTGTACTGGGCTGAAGCAAGCCTCAGACCAGCAACAAGTTGCACAGCATCATCGGTACCACTCCGACGAGCTTCCTGCAGCCTCCGCCTCAGTCTCCGAACCTCTTGGCGTTTGGTACTCAGTTCAGGATTCCACCATATTACTTTTCTCCTTTCTGCAGGCATCCTGCGCCCCATCACTCTGTCGCACACGTCCTGTACGGTAGAGCGGAGGGCAGACACTCGTTCGTCCAACGGCGATTCCTCCAGTTCCTCGAGACCTCTTGCTGCACTCCTTAGCTCCTCACCGAATCTTCGCCAACTTACATTGGAGAGTCTCCATTGCGGTACCGGAGCTAGGCTCTCAACGGCCCTATTGGGATCTGGAGTAACCTCAACAGTGATAATGTTGTGGTCACTGAGATCCCAGAAGTCGACTCTCCATTCGAACATAGCCCATGCTCGCGCTGCGTCGTTGGCGAAGGTCACGTCGATATCACTACTGGAGCGAATATTATCGAACGTGAACACCTGGCTGGCTGTGTTGAGCACACAGGCACCGCTTGCAATGATCCACTCGGTCAAGTGCTGTCCCCGTTCGCGACGATGACTATCTCCAGAGTTGGGTGGAGATTTACTAAACCACATGGGGGACACGGCGTTAGCATCTATTCCAAGGATTGTCGGTGTCGTGCTGGCCAGCAGCAGGACCGAATCCAGGTAGTCGGTGTAGGGCTCCAGAGCAGCTCTATGCCGGCAGTATGCGGAGGCCAGAAAGATAGTGCCGTATCTTCCCGTGACACTCACGCACACTCCGTACTCCGTCGTCAGGCTCTCGATGGGCATGCAGATGGCATTTGCATCATCCACTATGATTGCGGCTTTCCTCCTCTTGTC
The DNA here is from genome assembly GCF_030179915.1 of Drosophila takahashii. Taxonomy (NCBI): domain Eukaryota; kingdom Metazoa; phylum Arthropoda; class Insecta; order Diptera; family Drosophilidae; genus Drosophila; species Drosophila takahashii. The sequence goes on from NW_027221755.1 coordinate 50,494, forward strand.
TGCGAAGACCCTCATCCCTCCAGGGAGTCCAGTCATTCTTCCAGCTGTGTCCACGTAGGGCTCCTGGACTAGTGCGAACAGGTGGCCAGCATCTCTCACCTGCTTGGCAAGCTCGATGAAAGCGCAACGGCCTTTGCCACAATTTGCTTGGATGAAGCTGAACATATTAATGTCTAGCTTGCACCCTTGCTATCACCGCGCCGTATATCGGGCAACCTCCTGAGAGCATATAATGTCCTGAGGGAAGCCCTTTATGCCGGCAGTTACGGCAATCCACCGGGTTACAACATTGTACCGCTTTGTGGCCATCCTGTCCGCACTGACGGCAGACCTGCTTCGTATACCTGCAGTTGTCAATCTTGTGGTCGAATCCCAGGCAATTATGGCAAGCGTAGGTGCGCACTTGCCGCCGACAGCGATAAGAGAACCACTTGATGTAAACTCTGCCACCATCTAGAAGGCTCAGCGCCTGGTCGTCTACTTCCAGTGTCACGTTAATTGTGGCACCGTTGGCAGTAGACCAGGGCTTTGTGGTCAAAACCACCGCTTTCTGAAACTGCTTCATCGACCAATCCTCAAAGTTTTTCTCTTTGAGTTCCAGCATAAATTCCTCGTGTCCTATGGTGGTGTCAACGTCTTGCACAATCACCCGAGGTTTTATAATCGGATTTCTCGACACCTTAAGGCCCACCTCAGCGAACTTTGCAGATGCGACAACTTTGGTCATTTCTGCTCGAGATGGCGTGCGAATAATAGCACCGCCTCTCTTCAGCTCACGCACCTCATGAACCCTAACGCCCAGGGCGGGCGCAACCTCCTTGCGGATTTTGTCCGCAATCTGCCTTCCCGAGAGGGTGGGATCGTCGCCGGCAACGACCGCTGACCACGTTTCGCGAATGTTCACGCTCCGTGGTGCGGCTACGGGGGGAGCAGGTTGGCCAACAAGATGCGCGCCTCTTGCAGCAGTAGTTGCATAGGAGGCAGCCGAGACGACCGGTGTTGGCGTTGGTTGTCTGCTTGCACGATCCTCGAGGACTCCAATGTGAATCATCATAGCACTGATAATCTCCTCATACCTGTTGAAATTATTCTGGATTTTTCCAGCCAGTTTTGAGCTGGTCGTCGAGGCAACCAATACTTTCGCGAACGAGGTCCGGATGTCCGCCAATTCTCGTGCTATGGCACCGCTTCCCATCTTTACCTTCTCCATGATGGAGACTACCGGAATATCTGGAGTAACAATGGGTGCAGTATCTGGGGCGTCAATAGTCGCAGCGGCGTTTTCAGCGGCGTTCAGAGCAGCATTCACAGGGTCAGCTGAACTTGCGGCAATCGCAGCAGCACTCGGCATCTCCATCCATAATGGCTCATTTTCTTCATCTAAAGACACTGGCGTGTCCTTTGTCCCACCAATAGCTGGAACCTTTGCCCGTGATGCATCTCTCGGCGGCCCCATACTGCGTTTTCCCCTAGCGCGCACGGTCCTTCCACGGGCTGAACTGCGGCTGCTCCCATGTTCACTCCCAGACTCGCTAACATCCATATTGGATGGAACCCCGACTCTATTTTGCTGATCTGGTATCCCAATCAGCTGATTTGCTGAAATTCCAATGCTCGAACCACTTATCAAAGTCACACACCTTTGTCCAATTTCCGTACCAAATATATGACAAATAGCAAAGTCACAATTACCTTTCAGACAACTGTCAAATAAAATATGCCTAAATGAGGCAAATATGAAAACAAAATTCACAAAATGAAAAACGCGAAATATCACTCAACCGCACAGTTTTTCATGCAGAAAAAACCGAAACCGTTTTCACAGGCAATAAACACGAATTTGGTGCTAGTTTCAGCTATGTAGCTAACCGGGGACTGTTGTTTTTGAATTAACTAACGGAGCGCACGAAAACACACGTCTGCTCACTCGAGCAATCCAAAATCGACTGTGAGTAGATAGGGACAGTAGGAATCTCGTTAATCCATTCATGCGCGTCACTAATTAGATGACGAGGCATTTGGCTACCTTAAGAGAGTCATAGTTACTCCCGCCGTTGACCCGCGCTTACTTGAATTTCTTCACTTTGACATTCAGAGCACTGGGCAGAAATCACATTGTGTCAACACCCGCTAGGGCCATCACAATGCTTTGTTTTAATTAGACAGTCGGATTCCCCAAGTCCGTGCCAGTTCTGAATTGATTGTTAATTGATAATCGTTATAATTAATAAGAACTAATTGGTTTGACCCAATTAGTATTCTTAAAAATTTTAGCAAGAAAGTTCCACAATTGGCTACGTAACTAACTATCCGGGGAACAAGTAACTAACATAAATGCTAGAAACTCTATTTACCCAGAACGAGCACATAAACCATGTTATTGTTTCCCAATCAAGCCCGACTATCTCAATCTTCAGAGCCAATCCTTATCCCGAAGTTACGGATCTAATTTGCCGACTTCCCTTACCTACATTATTCTATCGACTAGAGACTCTTCACCTTGGAGACCAGCTGCGGATATTGGTACGGCCTGTTGAGAAGTTTGCGTGTCCCCACCATAAATTTTCAAGGTCCGAGGAGAAAATATCGACACAACAGTATATGTCATGCTCTTCTAGCCCATCTACCATATCTCTCTGCGAAAGACTTCCATGGTAGTACGGCTATAAAACAGAAAAGAAAACTCTTCCGATATCTCTCGACGGCTTCTTTATGGTCGTTCCTGTTGCCAGGATGAGCACGAGGCCCATATTTAATAACAAACGGATACTCAACAGGTTACGGAATTGGAACCGTATTCCCTTTCGTTCAAAATTATTCAAGTATATTATATTAGCTTGATTTGTATATATTGCGTTTTTGGTTTTACTTGAAAATTTTCGGCTTTCGCCTTGAACTTAGGACCGACTAACTCGTGATCAACCACTGTTCACACGAAACCCTTCTCCACTTCAGTCCTCCAAGGTCTCATTCGATTATTTGCTACTACCACCAAGATCTGTACCAATGGCAGCTCCATGCAGGCTTACGCCAAACACTTCTACGCATACCATTGTACCTTCCTACTCACTAAAGTTTCAAAATTTATATCACAAGTAATATAAATCATCTACTTTAGCGGTAATGTATAGGTATACAACTTAAGCGCCATCCATTTTAAGGGCTAGTTGCTTCGGCAGGTGAGTTGTTACACACTCCTTAGCGGATTTCGACTTCCATGATCACCGTCCTGCTGTTTTAAGCAACCAACGCCTTTCATGGTATCTGCATGAGTTGTTAATTTGGGCACCGTAACATTACGTTTGGTTCATCCCACAGCGCCAGTTCTGCTTACCAAAAGTGGCCCACTGGGCACATTATATCATAACCTTAAACTTCATATCAAGAAAGTTAAGGTTCTTACCCATTTAAAGTTTGAGAATAGGTTAAGATCGTTTCGACCCTAAGGCCTCTAATCATTCGCTTTACCAGATAAGATTATTTTATATAATATTAAAATGCACCAGCTATCCTGAGGGAAACTTCGGAAGGAACCAGCTACTAGATGGTTCGATTGGTCTTTCGCCCCTATACTCAATTCTGACAATCGATTTGCACGTCAGAACTGTTTCGGTCTTCCATCAGGGTTTCCCCTGACTTCAACCTGATCAAGTATAGTTCACCATCTTTCGGGTCACAGCATATATGCTCAAGGTACGTTCCAGTTAGAGGCATAAATAATATAAATATCATTATACATAACTATATAGAACGCCCCGGGATTGTGTTAATTAGCTATAAATAGTTAAAAAACTAATCCCATTATTAGTCAAGTTAATTACGCTATTAGGTTTATATCCCAATAACTTGCACATATGTTAGACTCCTTGGTCCGTGTTTCAAGACGGGTCCCGAAGGTATCCTGAATCTTTCGCATTGTTAATCCTACAAGTGCATATAATAAACACAAAAATCAATGATAATCATGCCATTATATAATTCCGAAAAATTAACGCACTGTATTCATATAAATCTATCAGCACTTTATCAAATTAATAACATTTATTCTGTGTTAAAATGCAAGCAATTTAATTTGAATAAACTATAAGTTATATTTTATGATAAATTTGGTATGCTAATAGATTACAATGTCCTTATATGGAAAAAATGCACACTATTATCATAATATTGTTTAAATATTACAATTTTAATGATGAATTTTCCATAACGGATATTCAGGTTCATCGGGCTTAACCTCTAAGCAGTTTCACGTACTGTTTAACTCTCTATTCAGAGTTCTTTTCAACTTTCCCTCACGGTACTTGTTTACTATCGGTCTCATGGTTATATTTAGTTTTAGATGGAGTTTACCACCCACTTAGTGCTGCACTATCAAGCAACACGACTCTTTGGAAACATCATCTAGTAATCATTAACGTTATACGGGCCTGGCACCCTCTATGGGTAAATGGCCTCATTTAAGAAGGACTTAAATCGTTAATTTCTCATACTAGAATATTGACGCTCCATACACTGCATCTCACATTTGCCATATAGACAAAGTGACTTAGTGCTGAACTGATTTCTTTTCGCTCGCCGCTACTAAGAAAATCCTTGTTAGTTTCTTTTCCTCCCCTAATTAATATGCTTAAATTCAGGGGGTAGTCCCATATGAGTTGAGGTTGTATATAACTTTTATTTGCAATTAATTCTTTATATATAATGATAAAACATTTTATTAAATTCGTTTAAAGCTGACGTATATATATATTAATGGCATTTATTTGTAACGAATTAACGAAGAATAATAATATTGTCAACGTTTTTCATATTTCAAATCATTAATAAGAGGACAATTCTAGATAATATTTTATGCTAGACATTTCTCAGTATTATTTGATTGAAAAAGAAAATATTCCTCTTGGTTTTTCTCAAAGTTTAATTACTATTGTGAGATAATGTTTTTCATATATTTGTTAATATTATGAATAAAATAATTAAATTATTTTTATCCAATAATATACCATATGCTTATAAAATTTTATTATAAAATTTGTATAAACAACTTAATTAGCATAGTCTTACAACCCTCAACCATATGTAGTCCAAGCAGCACTATAAAATTAATTAAAGTACATAACAGCATGGACTGCGATATGCGTTCAAAATGTCGATGTTCATGTGTCCTGCAGTTCACACGATGACGCACAGTTTGCTGCGTTCTTCATCGACCCATGAGCCGAGTGATCCACCGCTTAGAGTTTTATAATATTGGTTTTAAATTTGGTCAAATATGTTTTTATTGAAAGAAATTAAAAATACACCATTTTACTGGCATATATCAATTCCTTCAATAAATGTATTTATATACCTAAAATAAATGCTGCGAAATGTCTTAGTTTTATATAAACAATATATATCAAAGTATTATTTGTAATGGCATTTGTTTGTTAATATATATTGATAATTTTATATAAAACATTAACCTGAAACCAGGTACAACATTGTATATTTTAGGTTGTTGCATTATCCAATGTATGATCATCATCAAATTAGTTGGCCAATACATCTCGCAACGCGTGTATATTATGGTCCATATACACACAAAAGTTTATAATAAATATATAAAATATATTTTATTATATTAATAATTCGATTTGCTTGTTCGAATTTTATGTTTGTTTCTATTTAATTTATTTGTAATAATATTATATTATTACAATATTTCGATTTGCTTGTTCGAAATTTATTTGATCTTTTACTTTTAAGATCATATTTTTGGTATAATTATTATTATAATTATTATGTATATATATATATATATTGGTAATTTGTATTAAATTTGTATTAACAAATTTTTTTATTAACGGTAAGGATATTATACAATAATGATCCTTCCGCAGGTTCACCTACGGAAACCTTGTTACGACTTTTACTTCCTCTAAATAATCAAGTTCGGTCAACTTTTGCGAAACAACCGTAACACACAAGGCGTCACAGTGATCACGTCCGGAGACCTCACTAAATAATTCAATCGGTAGTAGCGACGGGCGGTGTGTACAAAGGGCAGGGACGTAATCAATGCGAGTTAATGACTCACACTTACTGGGAATTCCAAGTTCATGTGAACAGTTTCAGTTCACAATCCCAAGCATGAAAGTGGTTCAGCGGTTTACCCGGACCTCTCGGTCTAGGAAATACACGTTGATACTTTCATTGTAGCGCGCGTGCAGCCCAGGACATCTAAGGGCATCACAGACCTGTTATTGCTCAATCTCATTATTGCTAGACGCAATTTGTCCATTTAAGAAGCTAGTGTCCTTATAATGGGACAAACCAACAGGTACGGCTCCACTTATATAAACACATTCAAACACAATAAACATTTTACTGCCACCATGAATGAAGGCTATATAAGCTTCAACACCATAATCCTGAAGATATCTATTTAATATATTTGAGTCTCGTTCGTTATCGGAATTAACCAGACAAATCACTCCACGAACTAAGAACGGCCATGCACCACCACCCATAGATTCGAGAAAGAGCTATCAATCTGTCTTACACACTTATGTTCGGACCTGGTAAGTTTTCCCGTGTTGAGTCAAATTAAGCCGCAGGCTCCACTCCTGGTGGTGCCCTTCCGTCAATTCCTTTAAGTTTCAGCTTTGCAACCATACTTCCCCCGGAGCCCAAAAGCTTTGGTTTCCCGGGAAGCGACTGAGAGAGCCATAAAAGTAGCTACACCCAATTGCTAGCTGGCATCGTTTATGGTTAGAACTAGGGGCGGTATCTGATCGCCTTCGAACCTCTAACTTTCGTTCTTGATTAATGAAAACATCTTTGGCAAATGCTTTCGCTTAAGTTAGTCTTACGACGGTCCAAGAATTTCACCTCTCGCGTCGTAATACTAATGCCCCCAAACTGCTTCTATTAATCATTACCTCTTGATCTGAAAACCAATGAAAGCAGAACAGAGGTCTTATTTCATTATCCCATGCACAGAATATTCAGGCATTTGAAGCCTGCTTTAAGCACTCTAATTTGTTCAAAGTAATTGTACCGGCCCACAATAACACTCGTTTAAGAGCACTAATGCAGGTTTTTAAATAGGAGGAACATATGAAAAAATACAAGTATTAAACACATATAAGAACTCCACCGGTAATACGCTTACATACATAAAGGTATAGTACTAACCACAATTGTAAGTTGTACTACCCGTATGAAGCACAAGTTCAACTACGAACGTTTTAACCGCAACAACTTTAATATACGCTATTGGAGCTGGAATTACCGCGGCTGCTGGCACCAGACTTGCCCTCCAATTGGTCCTTGTTAAAGGATTTAAAGTGTACTCATTCCAATTACAGGGCCTCGGATATGAGTCCTGTATTGTTATTTTTCGTCACTACCTCCCCGAGCTGGGAGTGGGTAATTTACGCGCCTGCTGCCTTCCTTAGATGTGGTAGCCGTTTCTCAGGCTCCCTCTCCGGAATCGAACCCTGATTCCCCGTTACCCGTTGCAACCATGGTAGTCCTAGATACTACCATCAAAAGTTGATAGGGCAGACATTTGAAAGATCTGTCGTCGGTACAAGACCATACGATCTGCATGTTATCTAGAGTTCAACCAATATAACGATCTTGCGATCGCTTGGTTTTAGCCTAATAAAAGCACATGTCCCATAAGGTTCATGTTTTAATTGCATGTATTAGCTCTAGAATTACCACAGTTATCCAAGTAACTGTTAACGATCTAAGGAACCATAACTGATATAATGAGCCTTTTGCGGTTTCACTTTTAATTCGTGTGTACTTAGACATGCATGGCTTAATCTTTGAGACAAGCATATAACTACTGGCAGGATCAACCAGAATAATGTTTTCGTTCATATTTCATTCATATTTTTTGAATAGAAATTAGTAATATAAATATAATAGATTTTATTTCCATTTTATATGTTCGGTTTTTCTTAAATATTGATTTTAATTCAATATTTTTTTTTTGCTTTGTGAAATAATTCTATTTTAATTCGAATACGGCCATTTTTATATGGCATTCGTATACGTTCTTTAATTTTTACTTGTTTCGCCCACTATATAACAAGTTTATAATTGATGTTAAAGAAAAAGTACAACTTTTTTATAACACCATTTTCAATATATATTGTTCTTTCTATAAGTTTTTAGTATATTATATATACATATTTCATTCTAAAATATCATTTTTGTTCAACATACATAATTATTGTATCCACACTGTACAATTTTTGTTTAACCAATATAAATATTGAGTTAAATCATTTGCATTTTGATGATAAATTTAAAATTTATCTTTTCCATATAACTCTCTGGTAATATATGATATAAAACCGAGCGCATATGAAATTATTTTGATCACTAATATTGCAATTATATTTTATTATAATGCTTTTTGTAAACACATTGTACCGGCAAGCGATACTCTGTGCCCAAACGACAGGGGATATAATAATTAAATATAAATTATCATATATACCTGCCACCAAAGATTAACGATAAAAGTCGGAAACAATTTGTTATTCTATATATAATAGAAACTTGACCTCTGTTTCACCTTATTATCATGGGTTTATAATATACCCGCGTAGCCAAGTCTTAATTTCATTTAAGAAACAAATTTATACGGATAATATTTTGATTTTAATATATGTTGTTCTATTGATAACAAAGTATATATTATAATATATTTTGTTCAATAGTAGATGGACTACTTACTGTACCATCCTTATTTTTTATTATTATTGATATACATTATATTGACACAGCATATGATATTCATATGGTTTGTTCAATAATTAATTGGTGGACAACCACTGACCATCCTATAGTAGTTTTTGGCCACGACGTCTAAATATCGAAATTATTTAATTCCGTTTGCCACCCATACGATAGATATTAACTATCTATAATAATAATGTGTACGCATAAAATATTATATGTATATATATAGACCAACAGACAAGCACTTCACCCTATAGTAGTTTTTGGCCACGACGTCTATATATCGGGCATATTTAATTCTCTTTGCCACCCAACCAAAGATATTCACTTTTTTATATAAAGTATTATTTGATCATATTAATATAACCAATTATTCTGCCATATTCATATAATTTCTTTATGAATTTTTTTTGGTCATATCCATATAATCTATATGCCTATCCATATAATGAATAACGGCCATATAATGCCATACAACTAGCCATATTTGTATGTCAATGTATATTTTATTATACATTTTTTTTCTTTATACATATAATATGGTATTTCCATATCGCTATAATTGAATTATATGTATAAAATATCATTTATATATAGCATTGCCAAAATAATATGATAAACATAAATTTTGAACAATACGGCCGGTCGGCGAGCACTGCCTCCCTATATATGTTTTTGGCCACGACGTCTAAATATTGGGTATTTTTTCGTACTGCGGCCCCGGTGTATGTAAATTGGGCATATTTCGTACTGATGCCAACAATCTATATGACTCATTATTTTCTTCCATATCAATATAACTTCTTTTATTTCCATATTCAAGTAATTTCTTTATTTGCCATATCAATATAAAATATTTTTTGGTCATATTTATATCTATATGCGTTCCATATAATGAATACGGCATATATCCATACAACTAGCCATATTTGTATGTCAATGTATATTTTATTATACATTTTTTTCTTTATACATATAATATGGTATTTCCATATCGCTATAATTGAATTATATGTATAAATATCATTTATATATAGCATTGCCAAAATAATATGATAAACATAAATTTTGAACAATACGGCCGGTCGGCGAGCACTGCCTCCCTATATATGTTTTTTGGCCACGACGTCTAAATATTGGGTATTTTTCGTACTGCGGCCCCGTGTATGTAAATTGGGCATATTTCGTACTGATGCCAACATATCTATATGACTCATTATTTTCTTCCATATCAATATAACTTCTTTATTTTTCCATATTCAAGTAATTTCTTTATTTGCCATATCAATATAAAATATTTTTTTGTCATATTTATATAATCTATATGCCGTATCCATATAATGAATACGGCATATCCTACAACTAGCCATATTTGTATGTCAATATATTTTATTAACATTTTTTTTCTTTATACATATAATATGGTATTTCCATATCGCTATAATTGAATTATATGTATAAGATATCATTTATATATAGCATTG